>NC_134493.1:60392972-60692972 GCF_040206685.1 Ascaphus truei
AGCTCTGGAGACCCCCTGCACATCTACACTATGAATAAAAATGTATTTTAAATGTATTTATTTATATTCATTTATTTATTTAGATTTATTTATTTATTTTTTGGGCGGCTGCTGTGTGTGAGTTTTTTTTATTGTGGGTAGCGGGGGTGGGTGAAGGGGGTATTAGCCCCAACGATGGTTGTTTAGGGCTTGCGGGGGTAGCGGGAGGGGTTAACCCCTTCATGACCGTAGCGGTATTAACTGCTACGGCCGTGAAGGGGTTAAGTGCACCTGCAACCCCCCCGCAAGTCCTAAACTCACACCAAGGGCCAAATACCCCCTTCACCCACCCCCGCTACCCACAATAAAGCGGGCACGGTGGGTTAACCCTTCATTGCCTTAGCGGCTATCAGCTATGGTAATGAAGCAGCATTTCTGTATTTTAATAATATTGTGCAGGAGCAGGGGGTCCCCTGAGCATTAATTTCTGGCTCAGGGAACCCCCTGCTCACTGTACAATATTATTAAAATACAGAAATGCTGCTTCGTTACCATAGCACATAACCGCTAAGGTAAGGAATGAGTGTTTATTTATATATGTTTTTGTTTTAAGTCCGGGGACCCCCTGCTCCCCGAGGTACAGGCCCCTTTAGGGGGTGCCGGTATCCCTCTGCTTTGTTTACATGTCGCGGTCACGTGATCGGGACCTTTAAATGCAGAGGGATACCAGCACCTCATAAAGGGGGCTGTATCTCAGGAAGCAGGGGGTCCCCCGACCTGAAACCAACGCGGTTCAGCTCCGGAGACCCCCTGCACATCTACACTATGAATAAAAATGTATTTTAAATATTTTTTAATGTGCCGATGTTTGCGCAGAGAGAGCAGCGGTTCTTTCTCTGCTGCAAACACATCTCGCCCCCGCCGGCCTACAGTATCATTGATGTGGCATATACAGTACTGTATGTGTACAGTACTGTATGTTAGGGGTTATAGGGGTTGTTGTTATACAGTATATATATACAGTATATATATGTATATATTTATACTGCATTACAATTCATGAATTTATGCCATCTGGCGGACACGCGAAGCATTGCAGCCTAGTAAATCCTGAACCATTATTAATAAACACATCAACCGCGCGTCAGCCGGGCATGCGCCTGGCTGGGAAGGCAAAAGGAGCCCGGCATGCTCCGGGTGAACAGTGTGGCATTCCAGGAACATGCTAGGCACAAGCCGGTGATTACTTCGCATAAAAGCTGCCGGAGCAGTAGATAATGCTGAGATAGCTTTGAAATTAACAAAATCTTCAATGTTGTACCCTTCCAGTAACAGAATATAAATTCACTAAAGTCTCAAATGTTCAATGTATTAACTGGAAAAAATCCTACTATGCACTGCGGTGCAGATTTAACACACTCTGGTGTCCAGAAGAAATACTAAATGAATAAGAAATAATAGAGTCACATATAGGTGCACTGTCTTGTAGTCAGGTTCCACTTGTCCTGGGGTACGTGGTGTGCATCCACTTGAAGTTGACAACAGGAAGAGATGGAGAAGAAGGGAGAAGACGCCTCACAAGGAGGAAACACGCGATGCACCGCCGTCAGAACAAATGGGAGGCTGGTCAGCTGACTGTGAAAAAAACTTTATTGCTCCCAATGTAGAGCTGGCACACTTTGACGCGTTTCAGCCAATTGGCCTTTGTCAAAAAGTGAATAGCAGCTCGCAGACCGCACATGATATAGCGTGTTCAATCATCTACACCTGTCACTCCCTCGTCACCAAGGTGAAGAGCCGGTGTGTGATGAACACAGAAATATCCACTAACAAATTGAGTGAGTTAAAAACATATATACAGCGATTCACCTGCCCTCCACTAGCAACATAAACAATCCGAAATCATGTAGAGGAGATGATAAAGAACAGGGCAGGCCTTATCACGTTAATGAATGGTTAAAAACAAATTAGTTACATTGGTAAGCATGAATCCTTATATAGATTAAAAATATTATTAATATTAAATGGCAAAACTGGATAACACTGCTCTATAATATATAGAGGTTCATGGTTAACATAGTGGAACAATAGGTTGTATCTAGAAGTTCATGTATTATAGTAATCAAAGAGAGCATACAGTGCAATTGCTGTGTACTTATAAAAATCAGAATTAATGGGTATAACTGTGATGCCAACATTATGAGATAATGGAACAAGGAAGGGGGAGGGGGAGGGGGGGGGGAAAGGGGGGGGGGGACGGGGGAAAGGGGAAAGGAAAGAAACCAAGAAAAAGAGGGGGAAGGGGAGGGGGAAAGAAGGAAGGAAAGAAAGAGGGGGGGGGGGGGAAAGAAGGAAAGGGGAGGGGGAGGGAAAGAGGGTGAGGAGGGGGAGGGGAAAAGGGGAGGGGGGGGAGAAGAAGAAGAAGAAAGGGGGGGAGGGCGAAAAAAGGGGGGGGGAAGGGGGAATGGGAAGGGGACAACGTGAATCCTAAAGGAAATTAATCGTTAAGAAAATGCTGCAACTCCCAGTCTGTATTCAGACCATGGGGTTGTAGAGTATCCAGACAGAAGATCCATTTCATTTCTGTCTTATTCAGACGGTTAAGCCTGTCACCCCCTCTCGTGTCTATGGGGATGTGTTCTAAACCATAAAATCTGAAGTTTTTCAATCCACCCTGAGGGCATGTCGAAAAATGGTTAGATACTGGATGGATAATATCTTTTTTCCGAATTAATCTAATATGTTCTGCGATTCTCACATGTAAGGGCCTAATGGTCCTCCCAACATATTTCAAATGGCACCCGCAGGTGATGACATAGATCACATGGGTGGTGTGGCAGTTAATATAGGTTTTAATCCTATATCTTGTTTTGGGGTATATAGTAGTTATCCTCTTGGTGGATGATGCAAATTGACATGGTCTACAAAACCCGCATTTAAAGAAGCCCTTAGGTATGTTTGAAATGGAGGATTTTTGTAATTGAAATGTACTCCTAGATATATGAGTAGCTAGGGTATTGGCTTTCTTAAAGGCAAATTTAGGACCTTTAATAGTAATGTCATCTAGGTCTGAATCAAGTTTTAGAATGTTCCAATGTTTGGACACAATATCTCTTATCTGTGAAGTGTGTCTGCTGTGTTTAGTAATGAATAAAGGATATTCCCCAAACCTCTTTGTTGTTTGTTTGGTCTGTTTGCTATGTTTCACCAACGAGGCCCGGTCTATAGCATCTGCATGTAAATAGGCCTGATGTATGTCGGTGTCAGAATAGCCTCTGTCCATAAATTTTTTGGTAAGTATTTCAGAGTGTATTTGAAATGTCTTGTCTTCAGAACATAATCGTTTATGCCTCAGAAACTGCCCTTTTGGAATCCCACGTATTAGTGATTTTGGGTGGCAGCTTTTGGCATGGAGGTAGGAATTTTTGGAGTGTGGTTTAGAGAAAATATCTGTACTGATACCAGTATTAGAGTCACCATGGAGTGTCACGTCCAAATAGTTGATTGACTTAGAATCTATGTGGTATGTGAATTTTATATTAAGATCATTAGTGTTTAAATTGTGAATGAAAGAGTGTAATGTATCCAAATCACCATCCCAAATGAAAATCAGGTCGTCTATAAATCTTCTGTAGAAAATTATATTTGAACGAAAAGTGTTTGTGCTACCAAAAATGTGAATAGATTCCCATAGACCCATGAAGAGATTGGCGTATGAGGGTGCAAAGGAGGTCCCCATCGCCGTGCCCTGTTTTTGAAAAAAAAACTGTGAATCAAAAAGAAAATAATTGTGCGTTAATAGAAATAAAATGGAATCATTGATAAACGTGGTTTGTGCTGTTGAAAGTGAGGATAAATCAAGATAGTGGTAAATGGCACGTAGGCCGTGTTGGTGCTCAATTATAGTATAAAGTGACGTGACATCCATGGTGACCCATCTAAAACTGTCTTTCCAAGTGAGATTTTGTACGGCTAGTAGTAATGCTGTAGTGTCTTGTATATACGATGGAAGGGAATGTACAATGGGTTGAAGAAATTTGTCCACATACCGGGACAGACCATCTCCCAAAGATCCAATGCTGGACACAATGGGTCGCCCAGGTGGGTTCTCCAGAGACTTATGGATCTTTGGGAGATGGTGGAACACCGGTATGATGGGAGTGTCGCAAGTGATGAATTTTTTCTCAGTGGCACTGAGAACATAAAGTACTTCACCCAGTTCAATGAGATTGTGTAATTCTTTCATGTATCTATTAGTGGGATCAGATTTTAATTTGTGGTAAAAATCTGAGTCCCCAAGTAGTCTAAGGGCTTCTGTTCTATATTGTGTGGCCGATTGTACCACTATGGCACCCCCCTTATCGGCGTTCTTAATGATAATCCTGTTATCCTGTTTCAAAAGCTCCAAGTCTAGTCTCTCCTGAGTGGTGAGCTTATCAGGAGTGTGGTGTTTTTTTGAGAAGGAATAACCCTTAGCCAATAATCTAAGGTCCCTGTCTATCAGTTTCTCAAAGGTCGATACACAGGGACCCTTGGAGCCATATGGCATGAATGTGGAGCGTTTCCTCAGACCTGAATCTGTGTGTCCAAAGAAAGGGGGGGCCGGTGTGGGGTCAATGCTACCCTCCTCATAAAGTTCCTGTAGGTCAGACAAAAGAGCATTTTCATTAAATGAACAAACATGTGTATCAAAAGCATTATTATTCAGTTGACTAAGATTATAAGAATCAGTATCACAGTCCCTTGTAGTTGGTTCTTTGGGTTTTTGGTGATTGAAAAGTTTTTTCAGAGCTAGTTTCCGTGTGTATTTCTGTAAATCGATGATTGTGGCAAAGAGATCAAAGTCCTCCTGAGGGGCAAAGTTCAATCCTTTGTTTAGGAGAATAATTTGTGAAGGTGTAAGTTCTACATTGGAAATGTTGATAACATTACTCTTATTAGGGTCTAGGAGTATTTTTTCCTCTTGTTGTCGGACTGAGTGTGTTTTACGCTTCTTCTTCCCCCTTCTGCATCTCTTCCGTTTTTTGATTGAGTATGTTCTATATTCAGTGGGGCAGCTCTGGTCCGATCTTCTCTAGAGCTCATATATGTTCTATTGAAGTATCCACTCTCAGACTCCTTGTTTTCAGACTGAATATTTTTTGAAAAAGACACTGATTGTCTCTCTGTGTTGTCAGAGGAATCAGTGTCAAAACTTGACCTACGATCTGAGTTTGGGGACTTCAAGATAGATTTGGTATTGGATTTCTTTGTATCTTTATCATCATTTGATGACCCTTTATGTGGTGTGGATTGAAATGGACCTCTTGGTCTATTACCGTCACGAATTGGGACAGGCCGTTCCCAATAATACACCTGGTTCCTTTCGTAATCTAGTTTGTCTCTGGAAAATTTCTCTTGTTTTTTACTAACTACAATTTTTTCCATTTTTTCTATGTTTTGTAGCAAGATTCTATCATTGTGGGAGAATTGTTCCATATGGTTAAACTTATATAATTCCTTTTTGAAGGTATCTATCTCTTTTGTTAACACTTCTTTATCTTTAATTTTAGATCTGATAATCAATTCCATTAATTGTGTTGAACATTCGTCTAGAATTTTCCTCCAATGGAGTTCAAATTCTCTATTTGGAAATCCAAAGGATGGCATTTTTTTGAAGCGTAATCCTCTCGGGATGCGCTTGACTCTGAGGTAGTTTTCTAATGTAATTATATCCCAAAATATGCGAATGTCTTGTGTTAACATTCTCTCAAATTTAACAAAGTGATCAATCAGATCCAAAGGAGTGTCACAAGTGATGTTATCTGATGCATCATCAAAAATATGTAATGCTCTCTTTTGTCTTTCTGTGTTATTGCCACATTTCTGTACATATGTAGTGAAATGTTCCACCAGTACATCCTGTACCTCTTCCATTGTGTAAAATATTAATGATATATAATGAAAGTGAAAAAAAATATATATTTTGTTGTGTATTCTGGAGTATAATTGATGTATAATGATTACAATGTTGCAAGAAAAAACAGTTTTGCGACAAAATCAATGTTATATGTGAAAAAAGTCACTGCCAGCCTTCCTAATGAAAAACAGGATTGTATGGGTTAAAATGTCCATAATGCACGAGTCGTTCGAGGGTTGGCGGTGCTACACACCGGGACATCCATCACGGGCACGGCATCTACAGCTGGTCAAGGGTGAGTCTCATAACATGTTATTATAGTGCTCTTGGGGAGCCACATCATTGCTAGAGACCTTGGTGCCCTGTCAGCTTTGCCCCATGCCTACAACTCATACTTGGAAGAGATATTTCTCCAGCAACTTTTATACATTTCTGAGCACCTATATTGGTGCATCCCTGCACCTATGTTTTTCTTATGCTGATCAATAGGTTGCTCGAAATACATGAGATTCAGGACCAAATGAATACAAATATACACACATGATGAACTGCATTATGGACATTTTAACCCATACAATCCTGTTTTTCATTAGGAAGGCTGGCAGTGACTTTTTTCACATATAACATTGATTTTGTCGCAAAACTGTTTTTTCTTGCAACATTGTAATCATTATACATCAATTATACTCCAGAATACACAACAAAATATATATTTTTTTTCACTTTCATTATATATCATTAATATTTTACACAATGGAAGAGGTACAGGATGTACTGGTGGAACATTTCACTACATATGTACAGAAATGTGGCAATAACACAGAAAGACAAAAGAGAGCATTACATATTTTTGATGATGCATCAGATAACATCACTTGTGACACTCCTTTGGATCTGATTGATCACTTTGTTAAATTTGAGAGAATGTTAACACAAGACATTCGCATATTTTGGGATATAATTACATTAGAAAACTACCTCAGAGTCAAGCGCATCCCGAGAGGATTACGCTTCAAAAAAATGCCATCCTTTGGATTTCCAAATAGAGAATTTGAACTCCATTGGAGGAAAATTCTAGACGAATGTTCAACACAATTAATGGAATTGATTATCAGATCTAAAATTAAAGATAAAGAAGTGTTAACAAAAGAGATAGATACCTTCAAAAAGGAATTATATAAGTTTAACCATATGGAACAATTCTCCCACAATGATAGAATCTTGCTACAAAACATAGAAAAAATGGAAAAAATTGTAGTTAGTAAAAAACAAGAGAAATTTTCCAGAGACAAACTAGATTACGAAAGGAACCAGGTGTATTATTGGGAACGGCCTGTCCCAATTCGTGACGGTAATAGACCAAGAGGTCCATTTCAATCCACACCACATAAAGGGTCATCAAATGATGATAAAGATACAAAGAAATCCAATACCAAATCTATCTTGAAGTCCCCAAACTCAGATCGTAGGTCAAGTTTTGACACTGATTCCTCTGACAACACAGAGAGACAATCAGTGTCTTTTTCAAAAAATATTCAGTCTGAAAACAAGGAGTCTGAGAGTGGATACTTCAATAGAACATATATGAGCTCTAGAGAAGATCGGACCAGAGCTGCCCCACTGAATATAGAACATACTCAATCAAAAAACGGAAGAGATGCAGAAGGGGGAAGAAGAAGCGTAAAACACACTCAGTCCGACAACAAGAGGAAAAAATACTCCTAGACCCTAATAAGAGTAATGTTATCAACATTTCCAATGTAGAACTTACACCTTCACAAATTATTCTCCTAAACAAAGGATTGAACTTTGCCCCTCAGGAGGACTTTGATCTCTTTGCCACAATCATCGATTTACAGAAATACACACGGAAACTAGCTCTGAAAAAACTTTTCAATCACCAAAAACCCAAAGAACCAACTACAAGGGACTGTGATACTGATTCTTATAATCTTAGTCAACTGAATAATAATGCTTTTGATACACATGTTTGTTCATTTAATGAAAATGCTCTTTTGTCTGACCTACAGGAACTTTATGAGGAGGGTAGCATTGACCCCACACCGGCCCCCCCTTTCTTTGGACACACAGATTCAGGTCTGAGGAAACGCTCCACATTCATGCCATATGGCTCCAAGGGTCCCTGTGTATCGACCTTTGAGAAACTGATAGACAGGGACCTTAGATTATTGGCTAAGGGTTATTCCTTCTCAAAAAAACACCACACTCCTGATAAGCTCACCACTCAGGAGAGACTAGACTTGGAGCTTTTGAAACAGGATAACAGGATTATCATTAAGAACGCCGATAAGGGGGGGTGCCATAGTGGTACAATCGGCCACACAATATAGAACAGAAGCCATTAGACTACTTGGGGACTCAGATTTTTACCACAAATTAAAATCTGATCCCACTAATAGATACATGAAAGAATTACACAATCTCATTGAACTGGGTGAAGTACTTTATGTTCTCAGTGCCACTGAGAAAAAATTCATCACTTGCGACACTCCCATCATACCGGTGTTCCACCATCTCCCAAAGATCCATAAGTCTCTGGAGAACCCACCTGGGCGACCCATTGTGTCCAGCATTGGATCTTTGGGAGATGGTCTGTCCCGGTATGTGGACAAATTTCTTCAACCCATTGTACATTCCCTTCCATCGTATATACAAGACACTACAGCATTACTACTAGCCGTACAAAATCTCACTTGGAAAGACAGTTTTAGATGGGTCACCATGGATGTCACGTCACTTTATACTATAATTGAGCACCAACACGGCCTACGTGCCATTTACCACTATCTTGATTTATCCTCACTTTCAACAGCACAAACCACGTTTATCAATGATTCCATTTTATTTCTATTAACGCACAATTATTTTCTTTTTGATTCACAGTTTTTTCTTCAAAAACAGGGCACGGCGATGGGGACCTCCTTTGCACCCTCATACGCCAATCTCTTCATGGGTCTATGGGAATCTATTCACATTTTTGGTAGCACAAACACTTTTCGTTCAAATATAATTTTCTACAGAAGATTTATAGACGACCTGATTTTCATTTGGGATGGTGATTTGGATACATTACACTCTTTCATTCACAATTTAAACACTAATGATCTTAATATAAAATTCACATACCACATAGATTCTAAGTCAATCAACTATTTGGACGTGACACTCCATGGTGACTCTAATACTGGTATCAGTACAGATATTTTCTCTAAACCACACTCCAAAAATTCCTACCTCCATGCCAAAAGCTGCCACCCAAAATCACTAATACGTGGGATTCCAAAAGGGCAGTTTCTGAGGCATAAACGATTATGTTCTGAAGACAAGACATTTCAAATACACTCTGAAATACTTACCAAAAAATTTATGGACAGAGGCTATTCTGACACCGACATACATCAGGCCTATTTACATGCAGATGCTATAGACCGGGCCTCGTTGGTGAAACATAGCAAACAGACCAAACAAACAACAAAGAGGTTTGGGGAATGTCCTTTATTCATTACTAAACACAGCAGACACACTTCAAATATAAGAGATATTGTGTCCAAACATTGGAACATTCTAAAACTTGATTCAGACCTAGATGACATTACTATTAAAGGTCCTAAATTTGCCTTTAAGAAAGCCAATACCCTAGCTACTCATATATCTAGGAGTACATTTCAATTACAAAAATCCTCCATTTCAAACATACCTAAGGGCTTCTTTAAATGCGGGTTTTGTAGACCATGTCAATTTGCATCATCCACCAAGAGGATAACTACTATATACCCCAAAACAAGATATAGGATTAAAACCTATATTAACTGCCACACCACCCATGTGATCTATGTCATCACCTGCGGGTGCCATTTGAAATATGTTGGGAGGACCATTAGGCCCTTACATGTGAGAATCGCAGAACATATTAGATTAATTCGGAAAAAAGATATTATCCATCCAGTATCTAACCATTTTTCGACATGCCCTCAGGGTGGATTGAAAAACTTCAGATTTTATGGTTTAGAACACATCCCCATAGACACGAGAGGGGGTGACAGGCTTAACCGTCTGAATAAGACAGAAATGAAATGGATCTTCTGTCTGGATACTCTACAACCCCATGGTCTGAATACAGACTGGGAGTTGCAGCATTTTCTTAACGATTAATTTCCTTTAGGATTCACGTTGTCCCCTTCCCATTCCCCCCTCCCCCCCCCCTTTTTTTCGCCCTCCCCCCCCTTTCTTCTTCTTCTTCTCCCCCCCCTCCCCTTTTCCCCTCCCCCTCCTCACCCTCTTTCCCTCCCCCTCCCCTTTCCTTCTTTCCCCCTCCCCCCCCCCTCTTTCTTTCCTTCCTTCTTTCCCCCTCCCCTTCCCCCTCTTTTTCTTGGTTTCTTTCCTTTCCCCTTTCCCCCCCCCCCCTTTCCCCCCCCCCTCCCCCTCCCCCTTCCTTGTTCCATTATCTCATAATGTTGGCATCACAGTTATACCCATTAATTCTGATTTTTATATGTACACAGCAATTGCACTGTATGCTCTCTTTGATTACTATAATACATGAACTTCTAGATACAACCTATTGTTCCACTATGTTAACCATGAACCTCTATATATTATAGAGCAGTGTTATCCAGTTTTGCCATTTAATATTAATAATATTTTTAATCTATATAAGGATTCATGCTTACCAATGTAACTAATTTGTTTTTAACCATTCATTAACGTGATAAGGCCTGCCCTGTTCTTTATCATCTCCTCTACATGATTTCGGATTGTTTATGTTGCTAGTGGAGGGCAGGTGAATCGCTGTATATATGTTTTTAACTCACTCAATGTGTTAGTGGATATTTCTGTGTTCATCACACACCGGCTCTTCACCTTGGTGACGAGGGAGTGACAGGTGTAGATGATTGAACACGCTATATCATGTGCGGTCTGCGAGCTGCTATTCACTTTTTGACAAAGGCCAATTGGCTGAAACGCGTCAAAGTGTGCCAGCTCTACATTGGGAGCAATAAAGTTTTTTTCACAGTCAGCTGACCAGCCTCCCATTTGTTCTGACGGCGGTGCATCGCGTGTTTCCTCCTTGTGAGGCGTCTTCTCCTATCTGCCATTTTCGGTCGCACGCCGGGTTGCTGGAGCAGAGACCACTCAACACACCGCCGGTCATTGACCGCCCTCACGACGGACGAGTCGTTTGAGGGTTGGCGGTGCTACACACCGGGACATCCATCACGGGCACGGCATCTACAGCTGGTCAAGGGTGAGTCTCATAACATGTTATTATAGTGCTCTTGGGGAGCCACATCATTGCTAGAGACCTTGGTGCCCTGTCAGCTTTGCCCCATGCCTACAACTCATACTTGGAAGAGATATTTCTCCAGCAACTTTTATACATTTCTGAGCACCTATATTGGTGCATCCCTGCACCTATGTTTTTCTGAGACGGAGAAGAAGGCAGAGCACGACATCTCTACACCTGGTGCTGGTAAATGGCCTCTATGTCTGTGTTTGGGTACGTGTTTTTGATCCAATACATTTTTCATTTTTTACTATGGGAACGATTTCTCGGTAATATCACTTTTTCACATGGCGATGTAGTGCTCTGCCTTCTTCTCCGTTTCTTCCTGGAAAAGAAAAGGCACTGATTTAACAACCGTATAGAGGTCGTATATAGCAAAGGTGTGCATGCGTGTACTCACGCTCTAGTGCGCATGTATCAATGGATTTACGGGCTGGGTGTTCGCGTCAGTAAGAACAAAAGTTAATACAATATTGTACATTGTATTTACCTTCCTTTGAAAACCTTGCCAAACTTCATTGATGATTTCTGAAAACTTAAAAACAATGCTTTAAGTACACAATAGACATACTCAACAGACATGTTCATGCGTGCACTCACACTGTAATGCGCATGTATCAATGCATTAACGGACTGGTTATTCGTGTCATAACAAAAGTTAATAATACTGTATATTATATTTACCTTTTACAAATGACCAAGAATGATCACAAAAAAGATTCCCACTAATTTGCACACAGCCTAAATTACCATAAACAGTATTTGAGGGAACAAATTAGTCCCAGCATACATATAATGCAATAACCAGGAGATTAAAAATACAAAATAACAACATTTTATTAATAGATGCTAACTCTTCTAGATGAAAATATATATATTTATTATTTTTGTGTATACTAATAAAATCATTAAAAAAAAAAACACTGAAGTATGCCTATTTGTTGGACTCTTCATATAAGTATATGCATGTATATGTCCTTACTGTGGTGAGCGCATAATTTCATACTCCAATATCCTATTAGGTGGGACAGAATTTTGTCAATGATATCAAATTACTGACAACTGCAAGTATATATGCATAGAGTAAGTATGTGTTTGTTCACACCACACATGAGCAAGAATAAATCAATGTGGAGTCTGTAATTAATGACCCCTCACAGTAGTCAGGTGAGTTATAAATAAACACACAGTTTATTCCCTATGAATAGATAGAATATATACAAAATACATCCATAGGCAACAAATCATGCAACATTGTATACCTAAACTGTGGTCATTAGTAGCAAAACAGACTCGATTGTAGCCATCATATGCCAAGTGTACACTTTCATTTGTGCAGGCTGAACCTATGTCTAATGAATGGTTATAACAGCCATACAGGGGGTTAATATCCCTGTTGCATACAAATCACTATATTCTACGTTTGTTAAATGCATATAGTGTGCATTCTATGATGGAATGACCAGGTATTAATGGAGTTTATACAACCGTTTGTCAGCGTTATTAGTTATATTATATTTACCTTCATTAAAAACCACGCCAACTTTGCAGCTGATACTGTGACAGGCAGCCAGAATTTGCCACAGAGGTAAAATCAGGTAGAGATTGTTGCTGATAGCAGTCAGTTAGATCCCAAAAGGTATATTCAGATTGGGGGGGGGGGGGGGGCATTCCTGTTGAAAATCTTGAAAGTCAGATGGTGGCTGATTGGAAGATTGGGAAGAAGAATTATTCAATATTTCGGTCTCGTTCCCGGTCCCGCTTCTTGCTTGTACCCTTCTCCTTTTGCCATGATCAAACATACCGACACATGCTGGTAGCAATGACCAATAACCCTGTTTAATCCCTGGGCATAGCTTTATGCGAACAAAGCAATAATTACTTGACAAAACACATTGAACCATGTTCTTCCATCCGGGGCCAGGTGAATTTATGAAGTATTCCTAATTGCGAATTATATAGTCATATATCTCTGATACAGCGGCTTTCTTATTTGCTCGATCATTAATTGCTAAAAAGATCAGATATGCAAAACTATCTTTTGGTATTTTTGAAGCACCTGACATATTGCAAAAATTGTCCCTCTCTCTCTGTCTCTCTCTCTCCCGTAAACTTTCTCCGTCTCTGTGTACCAAAAAAGCAAAGTGAAAAAAAGTGTCTTTTTTTTAATTTTGTACAAAAATACTGCAACAAAAATTGCTACAACTCTAATTTGATAACGCTTAGAGTGCTCAAGGCTAAATAACAATGGCTTCTTGTACGACATTCTGAACTACAGCATCAGCAGACAGGCACCTGTTCTGCGAATTGTAAATTGTAGCGCTGTACCACTCCCCCACCACCTCTGTAGGCAAACAAAATTCACTTTGCCATCTGCAGGACAGGTGAAGAAATACAAACAAACAAATCCTAATTACGTTTGACATATCCCTGTTAAACACAGGTGCGAATAACAACACAAAAATTGCTGAGAGTTAAATGGGATGTATATTGATTATATCTTCCAAACAAAACGAGAGATGTCCGCACTTTTGCTGAGGAAAACTGAAAAAACAAACAGGCCATATCTGTACGGGATATTATTAAACACTGCATTAGCATACATAAATTAAGTAAATAAATACAGTTATACTTACCACAACAGCAGGTCCCTCTGTCCTCCGTAGCAAGAAAGCATATACAGTATACAAAACATAATAAAGACATTCTAATGGCCCCTAACCCCTTAATCACCTTAGCGGTTACTAACCGCTATAGTCATTAACGGGTTAACCCACCCTGACTCGATACAAACCCGGGAGGCCTAAGCACCAACCCCGGACTGACTATACCCACACTGTACCCATTGAGTAGTATAGTGGTACATCATACCCATATAATAATAATATGGGCATGATAAGCCTCTATAGCACTCAATGGGCACCCTAATTACAATACATTAATACACAAGACACACAATAATAAAACATAACTAAACTAAAAAAAAACACACTTCACTAAATAAAAACAGTAGCCAGCTAATCCAATGAATACAATCAATAGCAACATCAACAATGAATTAATTAAACCATTAACCAATCAAAACAATTAATTCCTAAAACAACTCTGAATTATTTTATAAAGTGACTAATCCAACCACATTATTACTAAACCAACTCAAAATTAATAGTAACACTAACCAATCAAACCAATTAATTACTACAACATTCATGAATTAATGTAAACATAAAAATACAAAGAAATAAATTCAAACAATATCTGAAATAACTATCAAACGCATTAGCTAACATACAGTAATACAACATTAACTAAAAACGAACACCAATCGCAAACATTGTATTACCATTAAACAGGGAAAAAAACAAACAATGACATCCACATAAGAAACTGAAATGAAAAAAAAACAACAGCAATACCAAGCCAGAAATGTCCCCCAAATATTGTCATAATAATGTATTAATCTGAAATCTAAAGTGGTACAGATTAATATATTATCAGTCAATGTGCCTCCCCCCAAAAAAACAAAAAACACATCCAATGAAAAAAACAGTAAAAAGAGACATTTACAAACATTCAATATATTACTTACCATTAGAAGCGGTGGCCCTCCGACTCCCGGGGTAACAGGAAGCTCACGTACCTTGGAGGCCTCCAACAGCATCCGATGCCATCCGCCATGAAGATCCGGGTCAGGTACCCAAATCTTCTTTTTTCTTTCTTTAATCACCTTCTTCTATCTTCATCTGTCACCATTTCTTGATCTTCTTTATCTTCTATCTTCATCTGTCAATCCAAAAAGCCACATGGTAAATCCCAACCGATGTTGTCTCATCATCTTCTTGTGCTCAAATTAGGTGCCACGGCCTTAAATAGGGCTTGTGATGTCACATTTAGCCTCAAAATGGTTAATAACCACCTGGTTGGTTGTTAAAACCATGTTCCGACTTTAATTTTTTTTTTTTTAAGACGTCACTTAAAGGGAATGATGCCAGCCAATCAGAATGGCTGTGCTTCATTTGCCTTTAAGATGACGTCACTAAATACAAGATGGCCGACGTCACATGGTATTTCAGCCAATCAGATCGTGGGAACCAATTCCACACTCTGACTACTGTTTTTATTTAGTGAAGTGTGTTTTTTTGGAGTCTAGTTATGTTTTATTATTGTGTGTCTTGTGTATTAATTTATTGTAATTAGGGTGCCCATTGAGTGCTATATAGGCTTATCATGCAAATATTATTATTATATGGGTATGATGTACCACTATACTACTCAATGGGTACAGGGTGGGTATAGTCAGTCCGGGGTGGGTGCTTAGGCCTCACGGATGGGTGAAGAGGGTATTAGCCCTATGGATGGGTGTCTAGACTTTGCAGTGGGTTGTGGTTGGGTTAACCCCTTTATTATTTATTTATTTATAAAATATTTTACCAGGAAGTAATACATTGAGAGTTACCTCTCGTTTTCAAGTATGTCCTGGGCACAGAGTTAAGACAAATAATACATGGTTACAAATACAGTTACATAAATGAACAGGGTATACATTATATACAAGACATTGCATGCACAGTTAAAGAAAAAATATATTATGGGCGTATGAAACAGTTACAGACCAGATTAAAATGTGAGATAGCCTTAGATTTGAAAGAACTTAAACTGGTGGTGGATGTGAGAGTCTCTGATAGGTTGTTCCAGTTTTGGGGTGCACGGTAAGAGAAGGAGGAACGGCCGGATACTTTGTTGAGCCTTGGGACCATGAACAGTCTGTTAGAGTCAGATCTCAGATGATAGGTGCTGCATGTGGTAGGGGTGAGGAGCTTGTTCAGGTAGCTGGGTAGCTTGCCCATAAAGAATTTAAAGGCAAGACAGGAAAGGTGAACTTTGTGCCTAGACTCTAGTGATGACCAATCTAGTTCTTTGAGTATTTCACAGTGATGTGTGTTGTAGTTGCATTGGAGAACAAAACGACAAATTGAATTGTAGAGGGTGTCAAGTTTGCTAAGGTGGGTTTGAGGTGCCGTGCCAATACTATGTCTCCATAGTCAATAATTGGCATTAGCATCTGCTGTGCGATACGCTTTCTGACCAGGAGACTTAGGGAGGATTTGTTCCTGTAAAGTACCCCTAGTTTGGCATAGGTCTTGGTTGTCAGGGTATCAATGTGCATCCCGAATGTTAAGTGGGAGTCTAACCATAAGCCCAGGTATTTAAAACTAGTGACAGGGGTTAGGGTGGTGTTAGTGTTGGTTCTAATATGGAGCTCAGTCGCTGGAAGCTTTAAGAATTTAGTCTTGGTCCCAAATACCATTGTTACAGTCTTGTCAGTATTTAAAAACAGTTTGTTTTGGGAAATCCAGTTTTCGAGTCTGAAAAAGTCAGACTGAAGTATGTGTTGAAGGTCAGAGAGGCTATGGCTGTGTGCATATAGGATTGTGTCATCTGCATACATGTGTAATGAGGCTTCCTTACAAGCTGTGGGATGATCATTAATGAACAGTGAGAAGAGAAGGGGCCCCAGAACAGAGCCTTGCGGGACACCACAGGTGATATCCAGGGGGTTGGAGTTAGAGCCTGAGATGGACACATGTTGGGATCTTCCTGATAGGTAGGACTGAAACCAGTTTAAAGCATGCTTCCCTATTCCAGAGCTCTGGAGTTTGTTAAGCAGGATAGCATGATCAACTGTATAAAAAGCCTTTGCAAAATCTAGGAATACTGCACCAGTGAGTTGTCCCCGTTCCATTCCTCACTGGATTTCATTGCAAACTTTTAGCAGGGTAGTTACGGTGGAGTGTTTGGGACGAAAGCCAGATTGGTATTGGCTAGGGAAATTTGTCTTGGTGTAGTAGTCGTTTAATTGGGAGTGGACACATTTTTCCATGACTTTGGATAGAATTGGGGAGAAGTGAGATTGGTCTGTAGTTTGAGACAGTGTTTTTGTCCCCACTTTTGAAGATTGGGACAACTCTGGCAGTTTTCCAGGTCTTAGGGATATGGCCTGCAGACAGGATAGAGTTGACTATGGAAGCAATTGGTTTGGCAATGGCTGGGGCACCAAGTCGTAGGAACCTAAATTGTAGCAAGTCAGGTCCACATTGGCTGCTTTGTTTTAGTTTGAGGAGCGCTTGTGTAATCTCCTCTTCAGATTCTGGGCCAAATTGAAAATTGTGGGCAGTGTTGGGAAGGGGTGGGGCTATGTGGGCACTCCTAGGATGAGATTCGGGTTTGTGGTTTGGGCTGCGTATCGCTAATAAGTTGGTGGCACGCCCCACAAAGTAATCATTGAATGCATTTGCAATGTCAGTGGGGTTTGTCAGAGTAATATCCCCCTTAGTGATATTACTTGGTTGTTGATGGTTAGGAGGCCGGAATATATTGTTGATAACCTTCCAGAAGTTAGCTGGGTTTGATGTATTTTGGTGGAGATTGTCAGAGTAATATTGTGCTTTTGCGTGCCTTGTTTGCCTTGTGCACATGTTCCGCAAGCATCTGTAGTGATTGAGATCCTTGGTAGTGCCAGTTAATTTGTAGCTTTTCCACAAGGTATCCCTGAGCTGGTAGAGTGCAAAAAGGTCAGTTGTAACCCATGGAAGATGGGCCCCCCGTACCCTTATTTTGCGTAGTGGAGCATGGGTATCGCAGAGTTTTAAGAACTCGGATTGGAAATAGTCGAGTGCAGAATCAGGGTCGGGAATTAAATCTATTGTGTGCCATGGGCAGTTGGTAAGGTCATCCAGAAACTGTTGTGGGTTAAAGTTTTTAAATGTTCTAGTGAGGAGAACTTTAGGGCTTGAATGGGGCGGTTTAATTTTCCTTACACAGTACACTATTGCATGGTCACTGAAAATGTCCGGAAGGATGCCAGAGGATTGGATTCTGCTGGGGTTTGAGGAGAGAATCCAGTCTAGCAAGGAATGGTTATGCGAGTTCAGGTTTATCCATGTGGGTTTGGAAATGAGTTGCGATAGTTTAAGTGACTTGAGTTGTGTCTGGATTTTATGGTTTTTAGGGTCAAGCCAGTTGAAGTTGAAATCCCCTAGACTAGCAGCTCACTCTTCTCGTTCAGAGAGGAAATGGAGCCAAGAAACTGGGTGATATCAGCCAGGGATTGTAGAGGGGCTTTAGGGGGGCGGTAGATGCCAGCGAGCAAGATGGGCTTAGAAAAGGGGAGGCAGATTTTGCCAACTAGAATTTCAAAAGAGCATGGGCTTGAGGGGCAATTTTACAGTGTAAATTGTAATGTGTCTGCAATATAAAATAACACCCCTCCTCCTCTCTTTGACCTATCTCTCCTAAAAATGGAGTATCCATGAATGGCAATATTTGCATCAGGGGTTTTATGGGTTAGCCATGTTTCTGTAAGAACGATGGCTTTGGGTTTATGCATAAGGCATCATGCCCTTAGTTCATCCAGTTTGGGCAGCAGGCTCCGAATATTTATATGGGTATTAACCGCTAAGGTAATGAAGGGGTTAATTCCCCCCGTAACCCCCCTGCAAGACCTGAACAGCCAGTAAGAGCCAAATTCCCACTTCACCCACCCTCGATAGCCACAGAAAGCCTGGCATGGGTGTTTAACCCCTTCATTGCCTTAGCGGTTAGCCGCTAAGGTAATGAAGTTGCTGTAAATGCATTTTTCCTGCATCGAATGCATGCCGGGGGGCTCCGGTGCTTATATGAAATGCTATCAGCTCCGGAGACCCCCGGCATCAATCTTTTAGGGCTGCGATAGGTGGCGAAAGCCGACTCACGGGTACTAGAATCGCGCGAGTTTATGATCCTTCCGAAAATGGTCGATAAGCGGCTGATAGCCGCTCAATTGGCGATTATCTTTTGATCATAAGATTTTTCATCGATACAGGCCGTTATCGAGCACTTATCGAGGCTTACTGAATACGAGTAGCCATTTTGGTCGATAAGTGCTCGATAAGGGCCTTATCGAGGCTTTCTGAATGAGGCCCTTAGAAGGGATAGTAGAACACTTACCAGTCAGGACTCACTTATTCACCATACACGATAACAATGGCAGAATCAGTTTATGTTTAGGATGTTTTTGACCTTGCGTGCAAACATACAGAATAGGTGCAGCTGGCTGTAAGATAATATCTTTAGGATTTCCATGTATCCAAAGTCAGGGACCTGAGACCAAACCCAGTTGATGTCGTCACAAGTCCTTGTGTATCTAAAATACCTTCACCCAGAGGCAGCAGAAGTTCAGAAACGTCCTCTGTGCAATTACTTCTCTTCTTCCAGGAGTATTCTCACACGGGAAAAGGGACCAAAGACCCACAGCAGCAACAAGATAATCCTCAGTACTTCTGTATTCTCATGGCTGAAGAAGTGGGCACTCACATCTATGTCTTTTGGGCCATATATGCAGCCGAGATCGCTGCTGGGATACTCAGTAATGCCTTTATTGTGTGTGTGAATTCCCTGGATTGGATTAATGGGAAACGCCTGAACTCATGCGATCTGAACATGTTTGCCCTTGGTCTATCCAATGTTGGTCACTCCTGCTTTAGTGGTCTCTTTATCTTCAGCAACTTTCTGTACCCACAGATATACATGGTGGATTATGTCTTTCAAGTTGTCTATGTTCTTATTATCTTCTCCGGCCTCTCCAGCTCATGGCTCACCGCCTGTCTCTGCTTGTTTTACTGTGTGAAAATTATACATTTCAAGAGTGGTCCCTTGGCCTGGTTAAAGATGAAGATTGATACAGCTTTGCCTTGGCTGATCTTGGTAGCAGAAGTTATATCTTTCACCTGCAGCGTCTCTGGAATATGGGCATTTACTAAACTATTTCCCAAGAATTACACAACTGCTCTCACTGGCAACATCTCCACAAATGCAGTTGTGTTCAAAAAGAATACCTGTTATATTATCTCTTCTCTTATCCCGAGCATTCTCCTGCCTTTCCTCATTGTGCTGGGCACCACCATCGGTATAATGTGGTCCCTTTGTAGGCACACAAATCAGATGGAGCAGAACATGGCAGTCAGCAGTTCCAGCCTGAAGGTTCACAGAAGGGCGGCCTGCACAATGATGGGCCTTCTCCTTGTCTATCTCAGCTTCTATGTGGCACAGGTTGTTTTGACTATCGGCATAATGTCAGTAATGAGAACTGAGTATTGGGGAACTTTCATTCTTGTGTTGGCGTTTTCCCCTGTGCAGTCTGTCCTTCTGATCCTGGGGAACTCCAAGCTTAAGCAGAACTGTCACAAGTTATCTCATCTCATGCTATGTAAGGGAAGACATTAAAGCGTTCCAGCATTTATTATATATCTGAGTTATTGCATGATGTAGTCTGGGTATTTATTGGGCATTATGTGAAAACATGGCCCCCTTTAATGCAGTAAGAAATATATTCTGTAAGCATCTGGGCTAATGTTCACACACATGTAATTCTAGATTCATATATGTAATAATAGATGTATCCTGTACAATGTTTCTTAGCAGGATGTATTTAATAAACATGCCAAGTTATTTGATGCTCTGTCCTTGTTTAAGTACTGGGGTCTGTGTAAAACAAACTTAGCGTGACTACTTTACTCTCCAGTCTCATTTGTCCTTCCTTCTGTCTGTCTCTCCTGCACACTGACACTGTGTCTGGACTTGGGTGAGTATATTGAGGTACATTGGGGTACGGTGCCGGGAGGTGGGTGAGTATATTGGGGCACGGTGCCGGGAGGTGGGTGAGTATATTGGGATACGGTGCCGGGAGATGGGTGAGTATATTGGGGTACAGTGCCGTGAGGTGGGTGAGTATATTGGGATATGGTGCCGGGAGGTGGGTGAGTATATTGAGGTACAGTGCCGGGAAGTGGGTGAGTATATTGGGATATGGTGCCGGGAGGTGGGTGAGTATATTGAGGTACAGTGCCGGGAAGTGGGTGAGTATATTGGGATATGGTGCCAGGAGGTGGGTGAGTATATTGAGGTACAGTGCCGGGAGGTGGGTGAGTATATTGAGGTACAGTGCCGGGAAGTGGGTGAGTATATTGGGATATGGTGCCGGGAGGTGGGTGAGTATATTGAGGTACAGTGCCGGGAAGTGGGTGAGTATATTGGGATATGGTGCCAGGAGGTGGGTGAGTATATTGAGGTACAGTGCCGGGAGGTGGGTGAGTATATTGAGGTACAGTGCCGGGAAGTGGGTGAGTATATTGGGATATGGTGCCGGGAGGTGGGTGAGTATATTGAGGTACAGTGCCGGGAAGTGGGTGAGTATATTGGGATATGGTGCCAGGAGGTGGGTGAGTATATTGAGGTACAGTGCCGGGAAGTGGGTGAGACTTTTGAAAATGCATTTCCAAACATTGTAACTTTTATTTTACAAAAATCGATTCCTGTAGAACTTGT
Organism: Ascaphus truei; assembly: GCF_040206685.1. Lineage (NCBI taxonomy): Eukaryota > Metazoa > Chordata > Amphibia > Anura > Ascaphidae > Ascaphus > Ascaphus truei. Next base: position 60,414,518 of record NC_134493.1, read on the forward strand.
AAGGACTCAATTCTCACAGACCAGAGGGAGAATATAGGGAGAAAGCACAACAACACAAAACAATCAGGAGACACTCCTGATGAAGCTGAAGTTATCACTGGCAAAGCGCGTACAGTGCGACCGCCCCAGTTGTGATTGAGCACCAGGGAGACGTGCCGCTGGCAGCCTGTGAAACTCGGGAGTGATGTTCCATCCTCACGCGAGTGGAGACCGCATACACCGCAGCAGGTGGGTTACCGAAAGCGGAGGTGTTCTCTATGATGACGACATCTACCAGAGGCTCAGGGGTGAGCGATTGTGTCAGGGGCTTCTCCAATTACACTTATTTGTGTTATGTGCCTGTTTACTCTGCTTTATTGTAAGTGCGCTTTTTATAGTTTATACATAAACTGTATTTGATCTGTGCTATGGATACATCTCCTCCTCATTGCTGAGGGTCAGCTCCCCTGAGTGTCCTGGTTGTGAGTGAGTGTCGGCTCACGAGCTCGGGCCAAAGCTTTGCCAATCTCTAATGGTGTCAGTCTACATAATTGCCACAAGGTGTCACTGCAGCACAGCCTAGATTATGGAGTGTATGAGAGTCCTTTGTATATTAAAGCTGCAGTTCAGGCAATATCCTGCATGTGTGTTTTTTTTTTTTAAATAAATCAGTTCTGTAATAAGAAAAAATACTTTTAGCATTTTCTGTTTAAAAAACAACAACTTGGAAAGACCAATTTTCTTGTATTCTATTTTAACAAGCATGTTTGTTCCTATAGCAACCATTTACATTCCCCAGATCTAAAGATGTCGCCAAACTTCGCCAATCAATAGACGGAGAACGAATTGACCGGCAGCTATGCAGTTCTTTAGGTAAGTAGAGATTGCCCACATAAAACTATTAAAGTTAAAAAAAAAAACTAAAAAAAAAAAAAAAAGCGGGAGCTTGAACTGCAGCTTTAAATGGCTTTCTGACTAAATCATTTCTGCTTCGTCTTGCACTTAAAGTGAAAGGATCATATTCTTCACGTAGCCTCCTCTTCTAGACACAAATATGGAAACTGGTGAACACCAGACCCAACAGGGGCCAGTGGACCAGTGTCAAGTCCCCTACTTAACAGCACTCGATATCACTCAATAATATAGTTATTATTAATAATAATATAATTAAGGTTGTAACCAGAAGAAGCACGAAGCTACGAACATCCAAAATAAGCGCTGATAAGATGTAATTGAAGTAAAAACTATTTTAATGGTTATACAAAACTAAAATATAGGGTATTAGAAAACTCCCCAGTGCACGGAGAACCTCAAAAGTTGAAGCGCTGTACAATAAAAAGGTGAGTGCCCCTGGAGGGGTTAATGACACGGCTGGATAGCCCGACAAAAGTAGAATGTTGAGCCTACAAAGAGGAAGGGAGTTCCTAAGTAACCCCCACCCCCCCCCCCTCCCACGACCAAGCAACAATTAGTCACTATATTAAAGAGCTGTACACACTCAGGGAAAGTGTAAAGTGTGTGACACCATCAAGTCACTGAGGAAGTGTATCTGCAAGAGCACGCTGTGCCAAAAGGTACCCTTAAATCACAATAATAATAGTACACTATTCGGAGGAAGAGAACTGATTCTGTGCTCCCCCCTCCTGCTGCCACACTACAGAATCTGTCAATAAGACTCAAAGGGGCCGATTCACTAAGCAGTGCACTTTTGCATCCGATTGGGAAATTTGTAATCACTCGATAAAAAATGAAGCCAGACGCGGGATTCGCATTTTGGTCCGGGTGTGCAAAAACATGCCCGATCGTGCGAGGTGTTCCCCCCCCCCCCCTTGCTATCGCGCTTAAAATTCTACAGCACGATAGCTGCTAGAAAAAAAATCCGCCTGTAAGAACTGCAGACGCTGCGTCCCCACGCACGGCTCTTACAGGCGATCGTACAGTATAAATATACATTTTAATACTAATGTACATGTGCAGTGGGTGTCCTGAGCTGAACCGCAATGGTTTCAGCCTTGGGGACCCCCTACTTCATGAGATACAGGCCCCTTTATGGGGTGCCGGTATCCCGCGTGCTTTATAAACTCCCGCGTCATGTGCCCAGGGGATTAAAATCCTGCAGGGGATACAGGCACCCCATAACGGGGCCCCGTATATAAGGAAGTAGGGGGTCCCCGAGGCTGAAACCAATGCAGTTCAGCTCAGGAGACCCCCTGCTCATGTACACTATTATCAAAACACACAGCACATAAAAAAAATAATTAATTACAGTAACGGATATCCGCTATGATAATGAAGCTGCTTTAATATAATTTGTATTAATATTGTGCGGGAGCAGGGGGTCTCCTGAGCTGAACCGCTTTGATTTCAGCCTCGGAGACCCTCTGCTTCCCGAGTTACAGTCCCAGATATGGGGTATCGGTATCTCCTTCATTATTTAAATGTTGCACGTCATGTGACGTGGACGCTTTAAAAATGGCGGTGACACTGGCATCCGATGCCCCATACCGGGGCTTGTAACTTGGGAAGCAGGGGGTCCCGAGGCTGAAATCAAAGCGGTTCAGCTCAGGAGACCCCTTGCTCCCCACACTATTAAAAAAATGACATTAGGAGGCGCATGCGCGGCGGCAGAGAGTATGGCAGTGTGATCTAGGTGCTCTGTGCCCCGCTCTTAGAAATCGTTATAATAAAACCTTCAAAATCAGCCGAAACACGATAAAAATACCACCAATAACTCCCCTTCACATCAGGATGGCGAAGCGACTATCCAAAACCCCGAAATCAAAAGGACTCCCCCAATATTTTGGCAGTACCAGAATTAGCAAAGCGGACGCTGCAATGGCGCCGATTTCGAATCGGGGCTCTGATTCAGAACGGGAGGGGGAGCGGGAAGAAAATGAAAACCCTGAGTTTCTCCCGGTCAGAATCTGTGATTTCAATCGTTTATATAACGATCTAAAGACATTACTGCAAGCAGAGATAAAAGAGTTGGGGAGAGAAGTGGGCAGGCTGGGGGAGCGTACTGGACAAGTGGAAACACAACTGGATTTAACAACAAAAGCAACCAAGCGCAATGAAAAGAAAAAAGGAGAGTTACAAGCACAAATTAACGAACTGCGGGATAAACAAAAGACGCAGAAAACAGAGATCGGCGCAACAATGTCCGAATCAGGGGGGTCCCTGAGTCAGCGGGGGAATGTGAGGACTTTGTACTGCGATGGTTGGGGGAGCTCTTACCTGAGATACCAAAGGAGCGACTCGAGATGGACTGCTGCCATAGAGCATTGCGTTCCAGGCCTATGCAGTCGGAGCAACCACGCGACATAATAGTGAGAATGCACTATTATAGTACCAGGGAGGCCATCCTGCAGAAGACCCGCTCCCTGCCTACGATCGAATTCGAGGGGGCCCACATGCTAATTTTTCAAGACTTGTCCCCCATGACCCTGCTGCGACGCAGATCATGGCTCCCGGTCACCAAGATCCTCCGGGAGAAAAACGTACGCTACCGCTGGACCTTTCCCTTTGGTCTAGTGGTCAGCAGGAATGGGAGACCGGTCTCACTGAGGGAACCAGGAGAGGGGGAGGCTTTCTTACAGAAGCTGGGCCTGGGGGGAGCCCCGACTGCAAGAGAGGACGCAGAGGAGGCACCGGGCCCCAGCTGGGCTACGGTAGGATGGGCCCCACGGTCTCCGAGGGATAACCGTTGAGAAGAATTAGGCTTAGCCCACTTATAAATACTTTCCCCAGTTTGTCCAGTTTGCGTTCAGTTGGTTCAGTTTAAACGTTTGGCCTAGCGCACGATGTCCCCCCCCCCCCGCCCGGGTCGGGCCCGGGAGTGGCAAACAGATACCCTCGGACCCGCTCTCCAAATCAGCGGAAACATGCGGCGGGAGTCCCTCGACCCACGATCCTATAGAGAAGAGACCACCATGTCGAGCCTAGAAGACACTCACCTGAGAATGCGGTTCACGAGGTCCAAAGATGGTGGCAGCCATGAGGCAGCTGGAACATAGAAGCCGGAAATCCACGCCAGCCAGGAGGTGAGCGCGAACGCATCCAGCCTGGCGGGAAGACAAATCCAACATGGCAGCCGCCGGATGTCCGGGGACAGGAGACGGAAGTGGCTTAGCGGCCATCTTGGATGGGGCAGCTTAGCGGGCAATTGACGCAAGAGAGCTGCGACCGGAAGTGGAAACACAGGACGCCTGCGCAGCCGCCGAAGCATGGACAGGGAGCGGGAAGCAGCATCAGTCATGGCAGAGGGCGCAGTAAAACGTCGAACAGACTCCGGGCACGGGGGAGGAACATTTTCAATGTGCCCCGAGGAGAGAAAGCGGGAGAGTGGCAAGCTGAGGGGCGAGCAGCAGACAGAGGAAAAGGCAACGGGGGCGGAAGAGAAGAGCGGGTGGTAGGACGTAGACAGAAAGGCAGAGTCAATGGGGGGTGTAGTTGAATAGGAGAGAGAAGTAAGACATGACAGGAGATAGGGAGAAGCGCTTGTGGATAGGGTAGACACCAAGCATCAACTAGGTAAGGAAGGTGACAGGGGAGAAGTTAGAAGGTTGGGGAACGTTACGAGAGGAGGCAAATTCGGGAAGTGAAGCAGATTAGAAGGGAGAGGGGATGTAAGCAGAGGGATAGAGAGTGGGACATAAAGGAGTTGGGAGGAGACGAAGAGAGAGGGAGAGGATTGGAAGGAGACAGTAAGTGGTAGAGAGAAGGAAGGGAAAGAGTATGTAGTAAGGGGAAGGGGAGGAAGGAGAGGTAGGGGAGGAAGGCAAGTAGAAGGTGACACAGCAGGAGGGTAGGAAGCGAGCTCAGTAGGGATGAAGGAACACCGGAAGAGGTGGAAAGTCAGAGAAAGGAGGAGAGGAGGAGAAGAGAGGGGCAACTCAAACTAGAGAGGACTTGGTGTGAAAAAGGAGATAGGCAGCCCTATGAGGAGAAGAATAAGAGGGACGAAGCAAGTAGCGGGAGAGGTTAGGGCAGACAGCTGGAGCACGGAGGGGCATCTCAGCTCGCTTGATAGGGGAGCGGGTAGTTCAGGAAAAGTTCTACGACCCTGATGTGGAGGCAGAGGAGGATGTCGGCAGCGGGCCAAAACAAGAGAGGAATTTAAAAATTAAAATAAATAAATAAAAAAAAAAATAAAAATAAAAAAAAGGAGGTTTATATAGGTTAGCACAGTTGAGAGCGGGGCAGGGGCTACGGGAGCCGAGCCTGCTCTGCGGCCTACATGGGCCTGGGACTGGAGCTGGGCAGCTCCAGTAAAGCCCTCTGGGAAGAGGGGAGAGACAGGGAGGGTGAGGAGAGGGTGGTTAGCTACCTGCGGCGTCCCCCCAGCTCCCAAAGGCGAGGGACCCGGAGTCAAGTTGGCGGGGCCAGGAGTCTGGGAACTTTATGTGTTGTTCTTATTTGTACGTGTGCATGTCCCCCCCCCCCCCCAGGTTTCCCCTGTGTTTCCTCCCAGCCCCACGAGAATATTGTCCAGAAGAGAACCGATGGGTCTTAAAAGAAGCCGGAGATCGGTACCTGAAAGAACTGGCAGCAAGGATGAAAGCAACACTCCTATTGGTCGAGGGTTCACACCACCACCCAGATGAGTAACAAACTGATCCTTATCTCACATAATGTTAAAGGATTTAACAACCCCATTAAACGTAGGATTGCTTTCCGGGATTACATCCGCACAAAAGCTGATATCATTCTTATCCATGAAACACACTTCTCCAAACAAAATGCCCCCAAATACCATGACAAACACTTTAGAGCAGTCTATTTATCATCGGCAGCAGTTAAAAAAAGAGGAGTGGCCATATTGATCCACAACAGGCTACCCTTGGTAGTGACGGAGACTCACAGAGATATAGATGGGCGATACATAATTGTAATAGGGACGATACATGGTCAAGAGGTCACCTTGGTATCCATCTATGCCCCATGTGAACAAACTCCGCAGTTCTTCACGGCATTTTTTGACAAACTACATACAATTGCACGCAGTTGCGTTATACTGGCAGGAGACATTAACAGAACCCTGGACCCAGACATGGACAGATGCACGGGCTCTAACCTACCACAGAAACATGACGTACTAAACCTAACTCAAGGGATAAAAGATTGTCAGCTGATAGACATATGGAGAGAGCAGCATCCCACGACAAAAGCATACACCTTCTATTCACACCCGCATGACAGATACAGTAGGATAGATTACTTCCTGATATCTCATAAAGCGGTCCCCGTGGTCTCCCATTCTGGGATACATGATATTTCATGGTCAGACCACGCACCCATAGAGCTGCGGTGCATACTGGGGGCACTAGACAGGCCCGGGGCGAACTGGAAATTGAATGAGCTGCTTTTAAAAAACCCAGTATCAGAGCGGGAAATTGGAGAGAGAATCAAGGAATATTTTGAGCTCAACACCGGGAGCGTGTCATCACACTCTACGCTCTGGGAGGCCCATAAGGCAACCCTGAGGGGCATCCTAATGAATTTAGCAGCTCGCATGAAGAGAACGAAGGAGGCCCAGATAAAAGGGGTACGAGAGAGAGTGGCACATCTCTCCGCACTCCATTTAGTCAACAAACAGGGAAGCACCCTAAAGGAACTCGCTGACGCTAAAATTAAGCTGAATCCGTTTCTAACCTCCAAGGCCGAGTGGGAGTTGGCCTGGTCTAAGCGGAAGTTTTTTGACAAAGCCAACAAGCCAGATACCTTACTTGCCAACAAATTACGTAACAAGCTCCCAAATTATAGTATCACTGCAATTCGAACACAGGGGGGGACCTCACCTCCAATCCTAGACGAATAGTAGAAGAGTTCAAACAATATTACGAGATTCTCTATGATGGAGATAAGGTCAGCCACACACAAAAGAATAGAGAAAAATTAGAGAAATTCCTAAAAGAAGTACAACTTCCTAGGTTGGGCAGGGCGGAGAGGGAGGCACTACAGGAGGACGTCAAGATAGAGGAGATAACAGAGCTAACAAAGTCCCTCAGGCCTGCCAAAGCCCCTGGGCCGGACGGCTTCTCAAATTTATACTATAAAAAATATCTTAAAATCCTAGCGCCACATCTCCTGAAATTATTCAATAAAATTCTAGCAGGGGGTTCCTTCCCATCCCAAATGCTCCAGGCCTCTATCTCGCTGATCCACAAACCAGGCAAGGACCCGGTAGACTGTAAGAGCTATCGGCCCATCTCCCTGATCAATTCTGACATAATTTTTTTTTATAAACTAATAGCCAACAGGGTGGGTATCGTCCTACCGAGGTTAATCCATCCGGATCAGGTAGGGTTTATTGGAGGAAGGCAAGCAGCAGACAACACTAGACGGATAATAGATTTAATCGATCTGGCCAACAAAAAGAAAATCCCGTCTATGTTATTAAGTCTGGATGCAGAAAAAGCCTTCGATAGGATCGACTGGACCTATCTAGAAGCAGCCCTGACAGCTTTTGGTTTTGGAGGACGCATTCTAGAGGCCAACCTAGCCTTATATCATGGCCCCACAGCAAGGGTGCGCCACCAGGGATACCCCTCAGACAAATTCCAGATTCGTAGTGGGACGCGACAGGGGTGCTCCCTGTCCCCGTTGCTGTTTGCCCTATGTATAGAGCCCCTGGTGGCACACATCCGCCTAAACCCAAATGTAGCAGGGATAGATGTAGGGGACCAGTCCCACAAAGTGGCGTTGTATGCAGACGACATCGTCCTGACACTGTCAAAACCTCTTACCTCCCTGCCCAATGTATTTGAGATCCTGGGAAGATTCAATCTAATTTCGGGGTTTAAAATTAACCAGTCCAAATCCGAAGCCCTCAATCTAAACCTCCCAAAAGCGGTAGAGAAACTGATCGAACTACATTTTAACTTTAAGTGGCAAGCCTCCTCAATCAAATACTTGGGTATTTACATCACAAAGGATTATAATTCATTTTATAAAGCTAATTACCCCAAACTGTTTTGGACTCTGAAGGAGGATCTCAGGGTGTGGGCGGGATATAGCATTTCCTGGTTTGGAAGAATTTACAGCATTAAGATGAATCTTCTTCCCAGGGTGCTCTATCTGTTCCAGACTCTCCCTATACCCCTGCTGCGGGCGGACGGACATCCTCGCCTTACAGGCCAGAATCATGAAATTTATATGGCACAACAAGAGCCCGCGAATCGCGAAAAGCATACTAACACGGCCAACGATTAGAGGAGGATTAGCGGTACCTTGCTTGTTGGCATACTATAAAGCGGCGCAATTATGCCAAATTATCCAGTGGCACTCCGACCCGTCATTGCGGCGGTGGGTGGCACTGGAGAGAGACTGTAGTGTTCCAATAGAGCTGCACAACCTTATCTGGCTGCCTAAACGTTGTGGTAACACAGTTGGGATGCTGCTGCGGGCTATGGCGAACACTCTAGCGGTGTGGGGGAATGCCAAATTTAGACATAACTTGACATCCAAACTTTCCTTAATGACCCCACTACTGCAAAATCCGGATTTCACACCGGGAATGACCGGTGCCCACCATTTCATAGTTTGGACACTGTCGGGTTACAAGCGACTGAAAGATCTGGAGGGGAGTAAATTTATTAAAACCTTTACACAAATCAAATCAGAAAAAGGGGTGCCAAACACCAAATTATTTCATTACCTCCAGATCAGAGCATTTTACAACAAATTCCCAATTTGACCGGCAAGGACCAATTTTGAACAGCTGTGTTCCAGAGATACGGACACAAGGGGACTTACCTCCAGAATGTATAGGGAAGTGGTCTGTCCAGAAGGACCTGCAGATACCCGACTGAACTACATGACAAAATGGGAGACTGATTTAGGGGAGACTTTAGAGGGCGAAGACTGGACACTCATCCTACAAGCGGCAGCCAAAAGCTCCATCTGCTCAGCATTAAAAGAGAATGCATATAAGGTCCTGATGCACTGGTACCACACCCCACTAAAACTATCTAAATTTGTCGGTGGATACTCCCCGCTCTGCCCCAAGCAGTGCGGGGAGGAATCTGACTTACTCCATATGCTGTGGTCCTGCCCTAAGGTGGCCCCGATTTGGGAGGAAATTAGAGGTTGGACACAAAGGATTCTCGACTTGGAGATCCCCCTGGACCCGTGGCTGTTCCTCTTGGGCAGATGAGTCCAGGGACTGCCAAAATCGGCACACAAATTGGTTGCCACAAGGTGTGAGATCGCAGCGGTATGGAAACAGCGAGAATTAAAAATCATCCCCAGAATCCGAAATAGAATTTGGCACGTCTGCCAGATGGAACAGTTGACGAGCTGGGTCAACGACACTGGCAGCAACTTCCTAAAAGTATGGGCACCTTGGATTGCCCACACAGAAATCCCAGGGGTAGATATCAGCACAATTTTGCAATAATAACAGAAAATGCGTTCTCTGGTGATGAAGCATGACATACGCTGACTACTATAGGTGACAGGTAGGACCCATCCCATTGTTAAGATCAGCATCTAAGAGTTCACCCAAGTGGCGCCCGGTGAAAACCAACAACTGAAGCGGATGATTACAGACCCAGAAGCTACTGGAAGCATCTCTTACCTCCCCCCCACCCCCCCTCCCCGTCCCTACCCAATGTCGTGCTGTCTTGGTTATGTCAGTCAGGTTAGTCGAGTCCTGTGAGTAAATGTTGTTTGTTCAGTTTTCAGCATGTTCAATGATAACCCACGGTAGTGAGAGCCGGGGCAGAAATACCGATGGGCATAGGAATGTTACACAATGGTCTGTGTTATAATGTATAAGCTGTACTGTATGACCCAATAAAAATTTGAAGTTGAAAAAAAAAAAAAAATGACATTAAAGCAGCTTCATTACCTTAGCGTATCTCCGGTGCATGTAAATGTCCGCGTCACGAGACCGGTACATTTCAATGCATAGGAGATACCGGCACCCCATAACGGGGCCTGTATCTCGGGAATCAGGGGGTCACCGGACCTGAAATCAACGCTGTTCTGCTCCTGGGACCCCCTGCTCATCTAACCTAGTGAAAAAATGTAATTAATTATTTTTTATTTCGGGTGAGATTTGCGCAGGGGGAGGCGTCCCTCTCTCTGCAGCAGATAGGACTCGGCGGGTGAGCCCTTTTCGGAAGGCAGATCGTCTCGTCGCCGGATACGACATTTGTTCAAATGTTACTATCACTGATATTCGGGGCTTTCTGCACCGTGAAAGCAACGCTGTCAAAATTGGCGATTTAAATATGATGGCGATTTTTTTATGACTGCTTAGTGCAGCAGTGCGCAAACTGGGGGGCATGAGACTGCCGACGGGGGGGTATGGGGCTTAGTGCAGCGGTGTGCAAACTGGGGGGCACGAGACTGCCGGCGGGGGGGTGCGGGGCTTAGTGCAGCGGTGTGCAAACTGGGGGGCGCGAGACTGCCGGCGGGGGGGTGCGGGGCTTAGTGCAGCGGAGCCCAAACTGAGGGGCCTGTATCTCGGGAAGCAAGGGGTCATCTGACCTGAAATCAACACTGTTCTGCTCCAGGGACTCCTTGCTCATCTAACCTAGTAAAAAAATGTAATTAATTATTATTTCGGGCGAGATTTGCAAAGGGGGAGTCGTCTCTCTCTCTGCAGCGTCTCTCTCTCTGAGGCGTCTCTCTCTCTCGCCGGGTGAGCCAATTTCGGAAGGCAGATCATCTCATCGCCGGATACGACATTTGTGTTAGAATATTCCTACATTACTGATTAACATTATATCCTTTGCACACATTCATCACTAGACCCGATCTGTTTCTTTTGTCGCTTATAATGAGTTACTTGTCTCCTACATCTCGGGTCATTCTTTGTTGCCAGCAGGACCCACCATTATATACACTGATTGCAGCAACAACACTGTTTATATATATATATTTTCAGTATAGTTGTGTTCTATACATAGTTATTGATACCTCTTCGCAATATAGTATTATCGTGACATAGTCGCGTTATTCCCGTGGCTTCTCGCAGTTGCCGTTGTTTACACTTTTTCACGGTAACTATAGGGATTGGATGAACGTCATAGCTCCTCCCTTATCTTAGGTTATATTACATCCATGGATGGTGTCTGTATGTGACGCCTCCCCCTGAAGAAGCGTGAAACGTACGTTGGGGCGTAGTGGCGCTCACGAGTGGGACTATGTTTGGAGGCTGGCAGTGTCCTGGCTGCTGCATGGCATACGGTTGTATCTGGGCTGGTTTTATCTTCTCTGCAGTCATGCTGCAGCATGTATATTGTTTGCAAGTGTTTTTATTTACACACTGGCGCGAGCTGAAGATGTGATACAATAAACTGTGTATTATGTTACAGTATACTGATACATATTGTTACTATACTGATACATATTGGTACAATGTACAATATACACACGCTGTCCTTGTTTGCTCTAGCACACAACTATTAATGCTCCAGGCTCTACACAGGACGATTTCCGCCACATAGTAATGATATCCAGGGGATGTGAAGTTGATATGTACATACCTGTATACTAGTGGTGTGACATACCTGTACACTAGTGGTGTGACATACCTGTATACTAGTGGTGTGACATACCTGTATACTAGTGGTGTGACATACCTGTACACTAGTGGTGTGACATACCTGTATACTAATGTTGTGACATACCTGTATACTAGTGGTGTGACATACCAGTATACTAGTTGTGTGACATACCTGTATACTAGTGGGGTGACATACCTGTATACTAGTGGTGTGACATACCTGTACACTAGTGGTTTGACATACCTGTATACTAGTGGTGTGACATACCTGTATACTAGTGGTGTGTATGTGTTCATACATGACATTATAGCATTTGTCATTTATCCTGCTACTATTTTCTCTATTATCCGTTCCCTACCTGAGGACTTATTTTATTCCAGTATTATTTTCACTGTGTTTACTTTATTCACATTCATTGTTGTTCCTGATTACTATTAAACGTGTATTATTTTTGCTTTTAGCAGTGTATACCCCTCCATTACCAGATCATTGGTATTTGGCTGAGCGGGACCTTCAGTCCTCCCTGTGGATATTTATCCTCTGATATTGACTATATTGTATTCTGACCTTGAGGGCGTATTAAAGGGACTGTTGTGACCTCGGTCACGTCTTCATGTGCTTTCTATATTGTGTATGTCCCTATGCACCAGGCCATTCATTTTAATCATATTGTATTTGGGCTTGAGCGATATTTTGACTTTCAGTGACAGCAGGAAGACACAGGACCCAGGACCACTGTAGAGAGACTCCTGCATAAATACCTCTTGATCCTTACCCCAGCCCAAGGTAAATGACCTGCACCGTGTCTCATAGTACAGGGTTGTTGGAAAGAGGCCTAGCCCCCCAACCTGTAGACAGGGTGACGGTGAATATAGTCAGTGCTCCCAATAGGAGTTGGGTCTGTTTATTTATGATTTCCCTTACCCTGGATATGCTGACGTCACGCTATATGTGTGATGTTAAGGTTGTGGATAATTAAAGCTAATTAAAGCCTACATTTGTTTTCTCCTAAAAACATCTCCTGTGTTACAATCTCTGCTCACATCTACTAGAGAGCAGGACAACGATGGAAGAATCAGTTGGTTTAAGGTGTTTTGACCTTGCATACACACATGCAGCTGGCTGTAAGATAATATCTTCAGGATTTCCATGTATCCAAAGTCAGGGACCTGAGACCAAACCCAATTGATGTCGTCACAAGTTCTTGTGTATCTAAAATACCTTCACCCAGAGGCAGCAGAAGTTCAGAAACGTCCTCTGTGCAATTAATTCTCTTCTTCCAGGAGTATTCTCACACGGGAAAAGTGACCAAAGTCCCACAGCAGCAACAAGATAATCCTCAGTACTTCTGTATTCTCATGGCTGAAGAAGTGGGCACTCACATCTATGTATTTTATGCCATATATGCAGCCGAGATCGCTGCTGGGATACTCAGTAATGCCTTTATTGTGTGTGTGAATTCCCTGGATTGGATTAATGGGAAACGCCTGAATTCATGCGATCAGATAATTTTTTCCCTTGGTCTTTCCAATGCTGGTCAATCCTGCATTTTTGGTCTCTTTTCCTTCAGCAGCTTTCTGTACCCACAGATCTACATGGTGGATTATGTCTTTGAAGCTTTTTATGCTCTTTCCAACTTTTTCGGCCTATCCAGCTCATGGCTCACCGCCTGCCTCTGCTTGTTTTACTGTGTGAAGATTATACATTTCAGGAGTGGTCCCTTGGCCTGGTTAAAGATGAAGATTGATACAGTATTGCCTTGGCTGATCTTGGTAGCAGAAGTTATATCTTTCACCTGCAGCTTCCCTGGAATATGGGCATTTACTAAACAATTTCCCAAAAATGCTACAACTGCCCTCACTGGCAACATCTCCTCAAATGCTGTTTTGTTCCAAAATAATACCTTTTACATTGTCTCTGCTCTTATCCCAAGCATTGTCCTGCCTTTCTTCATTGTGCTGGGCACCACCCTCTATATAATATGGTCCCTTTGTAGGCACACACGTCAGATGGAGCAGAACATGGCAGTCGGCAGTTCCAGCCTGAAGGTTCACAGAAGGGCGGCCAACACAATGATGGGCCTTCTCCTTGTCTATCTCAGCTTCTATGTGGCACAGTTTATCATGACTTTCGACACACTGACAGTAAGGAGTGCCAAGTATTTGGGAACTGTCATTCTTGTGTTGGCGTTTTCCCCTGTGGAGTCTGTCCTTCTTATCCTGGGGAACTCCAAGCTCAAGCAGAACTGTCACAAGTTATCTCATCTCATGCTATGTAAGGGAAGACATTAAAACGTCCCAGCATTTATTATATATCTGGAGTTATTGCATGATGTAGTCTGGGTATTTATTTAGGATTGTGTCAGAAAATTGCCCCTTTAATGCAATAAAGATAATGTATATAAAAATATACTGGAAGCATTTTGGCGTATGTTCACAAAGTGTAATTCTAGATTCATGTGTAATAACAGATTGTGTCCCGTACAATGTTTCTTAGCAGGATGTATTTAATAAACATGCCAAGTTATTTGATGGTTTCTTTTTTTATGTACTGACTGTGTCGGTAAGGGCAGCCAGTCTCACATAATAAAGGTGAAGCCCGGCTGGCTGCCCCAAAGCCGTGTGTAATGGGCACCTCTGTGAGGCTCATGTTGGCCTGTGTGTAATGGGCACCTCTGTGAGGCTCATGTTGGCCTGTGTATAATGGCTGCCTCTGTGAGGCTCATGTTGGCCTATGTGTAATGGCCGCCTCTGTGAGGCTCATGTTGGCCTGTGTGTAATGGGCGCCTCTGTGAGGCTCATGTTGGCCTGTGTGTAATGGGCGCCTCTGTGAGGCTCATGTTGGCCTGTGTGTAATGGCCGCCTCTGTGAGGCTCATGTTGGCCTGTGTGTAATGCCCGCCTCTGTGAGGCTCATGTTGGCCTGTTTGTAATGGCCGCCTCTGTGAGGCTCATGTTGGCCTGTGTGTAATGGGCGCCTCTTTGAGGCTCATGTTGGCCTGTGTGTAATGGCCGCCTCTGTGAGGCTCATGTTGGCCTGTGTGTAATGGCCGCCTCTGTGAGGCTCATGTTGGCCTGTGTGTAATGGCCGCCTCTGTGAGGCTCATGTTGGCCTGTGTGTAATGGCCGCCTCTGTGAGGCTCATGTTGGCCTGTGTGTAATGGCCGCCTCTGTGAAGCTCATGTTGGCCTGTGTGTAATGGCCGCCTCTGTGAGGCTCATGTTGGCCTGTGTGTAATGGCCGCCTCTGTGAGGCTCATGTTGGCCTGTGTGTAATGGCCGCCTCTGTGAGGCTCATGTTGGCCTGTGTGTAATGGCCGCCTCTGTGAGGCTCATGTTGGCCTGTGTGTTGGCCTGTGTGTAATGTGTTTTGTGTAACCACTCCCAGAATAGATCTATATCACTGTGTGATATCTGGGAGGAAGAAACTGTGTGTCTTGGGGAACTCGGACTGGAACAAAGCACTTTTATTCCTTATGTTTGTCTTTTCCCCACACAGTTACTAAGTCAGCAATGTCCTTTGTGTTTCTAGTATTTCTCAGTGTGCAGAGACAGTAATTCACTTAGCTTGGCAGCATACAGAGAAATACCGGTTAGCGGCTTGAGTACCGGGACAATGGTGAGTGGGGCAGGGCTGTGAATCAGGTCAGGGAACTGGTTCTCGGTGGTGCAGAGCCTTTGTTTGCCAAGACTCTGGGGCGACCAACCCCACGGGGGTATGGGGCTGGCCAGGGGAACCGTTGCCTGGTCTCAGCCCCGTAGCCACGATTCCCATTGGCCAGCTTGATGTATGCGCTCGCCAGTAGCGCACTCCTCGATGGGTGGTCCAGGGTTCCTCGGCCGGCCCCCTCCTCTGATTGATGCAGGTGGACAAGCCCCCATCCTCCGATTGGCTGCACCATCACCATCTGTGCTCTGATTGGTCGGCGGCCTCTGCTCCAGTGTAAAGATAGGAGACTGAAGCCTATGTTAGGGGCATGGCCGATCAGAGTACCAATTGAGTATGAGTTGATCCGAGTTGATTATGGAGCGTGGAATGAAGACTGTGACCTCAAGACTGGCAGGCTATATCGAAAGTGCCTGTTGTCGAACAGCACGGAGAAGAAGATGTTCAGGGCAAGCCTACGGAAGCAGGCACCTGCGCCTAGTTGAGGTTAGATTCTCCCCCCTTAGGCCCCAGTTGGTGGGTGTTACACTGGGATTCTGGGATTTGTGCGTTTGCTGGATTGCTAGAATAAACTTTCGTTTGTTACTACTTCTGTGTTCTGTCTGGTGCTAGTGATCCGGGTGTGACAAGTTCTGGTCTCCTGTGGCACTGGAGTCTGTGTAAAACAAGCTCAGCACGGGCACTTTCCCCTCCAGTCTCATTCCTCCCTTCTGTCTGTCTCTCCTGCACACTGACGCTGTGGCTGGGGGAGGGGGTGTATATTGCGGTGCAGTGCCAGGAGGTGGGAGAGTATATTGGGGTGCAGTGCCAGGAGGTGGGTGAGTATATTGGGGTATGGTGCCAGCAGGTGGGTGAGTATATTGGGGTGCGGTGCCAGGAGGTGGGTGAGTATATTGGGGTATGGTGCCAGGAGGTGGTGAGTATATTGGGGTGCGGTGCCAGGAGGTGGGTGAGTATATTTGGGTGCGGTGCCAGGAGGTGGGTGAGTATATTGGGGTGCGGTGCCAGGAGGTGGGTGAGTATATTGGGGTGCGGTGCCGGGAGGTAGGTGAGTATTTGGGGTGTGGTGCCAGGAGGTGGGTGAGTATATTGGGGTGCGGTGCCAGGAGGTGGGTGAGTATATTGGGGTACGGTGCCGGGAGGTGGGTGAGTATATTGGGGTACATTGGGGTACGGTGCCGGGAGGTGGGTGAGACTTTCAAAATGCATTTCCAAACATTGTAACTTTTATTTTACCAAAATCGACTCCTGCAGAACTTGTAAGGACTAAAATATCCTCAGAAATCAACCATTTCCATCATGGATTTGCTGTTTTGCCGCCAGATCACAGCCCCCACACATTTTGCTGTTTTGCCGCCAGATCACAGCCCCCACACATTTTGCTGTTTTGCCGCCAGATCACAGCTCCCACACAAGCTCGTGCCAAAGCTTTGCCAATCTCTAATGGTGTCAGTCTGCATCAGTGATTCCCAATCTTTTTTGTTTGGAGGAACCCTTGAAGTATTTCGAAAAATCTTGGGGAACCCCTATCTTGCTGACACATTTTACAGTAGGTTCGACAGGGGTAAATCACAACATTTCACACCTCACGAGCCCCCTCTATTTTCCCACCCTCTACCCATATATTTAAGATCTCACACTGCCCAATACATTTTAAAAGACTGCCGATGACCCAATACATTTTAAAAAGACCACCGCCACCGCAATACATTTTTAAAAGACCCCCGATGTTCCATCACATTTTAAAGAGACCACCGACACCGCAAAACATTTAAAAAAACACCCCTACAGATCCAATACATTTTAAAAAGACCCCCACCTCCAAATATATTTTAAAAAGACTCCTGGTGCCCCAATACATATATCTCTGGAACTACAACTCTGCCTTATCTTCCTCTCTTGATCTTCATGCCCCACTTTCTGTCTGCCGTCCTCGCCCTTCTAACCCCAGACCCTGGCTAAACTCCCACACACGCATGCTGCGTTCCTCCACTCGTTCCTCTGAACGCCTCTGGAGGAAATCTCATACGCTCGCAGATTTCATTCACTACAAATTTATGCTATCCTGTTTCAACTCTGCCCTCTTTCAGGCTAAACAAACCTACTTTTCATCACTAATCAACACACACAAGTCTAACCCACGCCGTCTCTTTTCTGTCTTTGACTCTCTACTCAGACCACCCTCAGCTGCCTCCTCTTCTTCCTCCATCTCACCTCAGTATTTTGGTGACTTTTTTAAGAAAAAGGTGGAGTCCATACGGCAGAACATCCCATCTGTTGCCTCCTCCCATCCCACAGTGCTTCCCAACTCTCCTCCTGTCTTTCTTGACTCTTTTTCTGCTATCTCGGAGGAGGATGTATCACTGCTGATCTCCTCTTCTCCCTCTACCACTTGCCCTCTTGATCCCATTCCCTCCCATCTCCTAAAACCTCTTGCTCCTTCTATAATCCCTATGCTCACACAGATCTTTAACTCTTCCCTCTACTCTGGTACCTTTCCTTCATCCTTCAAGCATGCAACCGTTATACCATTACTCAAAAACAGCAAGCTTGACCCTACCTGTCCTTCTAACTATCGACCTGTCTCCCTCCTGCCTTTTGCCTCCAAACTCCTTGAACGTCTTGTATTCTCTCGATTGCTACACTTTCTCAACACCTATTCTGTACTAGACCCTCTACAATCTGGCTTCCGCACTGCTCACTCTACTGAAACAGCCCTCACTAAAATAACTGACGACCTCCACGCTGCCAAAGACAGAGGTCATTACACTCTGCTCATATTACTCGACCTCTCTGCAGCATTCGACACCGTGGACCACCCTCTTCTCCTTCACATTCTCCATACTCTTGGTATTCGGAACAAAGCTTTATCCTGGATCTCCTCTTACCTCTCCCATCGTACCTTCAGTGTCTCTTTTGCTAACACCTCCTCCTCCTCTATTGATCTCTCTGTGGGGGTACCCCAGGGCTCTGTCCTGGGACCCCTTCTCTTTTCTCTCTACACACTCTCTCTAGGTGACCTAATCACATCTTTTGGGTTTAAATATCACCTCTATGCTGATGACACACAAATTTACCTTTCAACCCCTGACCTTACACCTGCTATACAGACCAAAGTTTCTGAATGCCTCTCTGGAATATCATCCTGGATGGCCCTCCGCCGACTGAAACTTAACATGGCAAAAACAGAGCTCCTTATACTACCTCCCAAACCTGGCCCTACTACATCCTTCCACATTGCTATTGGAAATACGATCATTCACCCAGTAGCCCAAGCACGCTGCCTAGGGGTCACACTTGATTCCTCTCTCTCATTCTCCTCTCATATTCAAAACGTTTTTAAAACTTGTCGCTTTTTCCTCCGCAATATCACAAAGATACGCCCTTTCCTCTGTTACTCAACTGCCAAAACTCTGACTCAGGCCCTCATTCTCTCACGTCTCGATTACTGCAACCTCCTGCTGTCCGGCCTCCCTACCTCTCACCTGTCTCCCCTACAATCTATCCTAAACACTGCTGCCAGAATCACTCTACTCTTTCCTAAATCTGTCTCAGCGTCTCCCCTGCTGAAATCCCTCTCCTGGCTTCCGATTAAATCGCGTATCTCACACTCAATTCTACTGCTCACTTTTAAAGCTTTACATTCTTCTGCCCCTCATTACATCTCAGCCCTAATTACTCGCTATGCACCATCACGACTCTTGCGTTCTTCTCAAGGAAGTCTTCTTACTTCCCCCTTTGTATCTAAAGCTCTCTCCCACCTTAAACCTTTCTCACTTTCTGCTCCACACCTCTGGAATGCCCTTCCCCTCAATACCCGACTAGCCCTCTCGCTATCCACCTTTAAGACCCACCTTAAGACACATCTGCTTAAAGAAGCATATGAGTAGCACTGGATAATCATGGACACATGACACAAAGCTTGGCCCCCTGCAGACGCACTTACTAGTATTCCCTCCTACTGTCTCTGTACGTTCTCCCTACCTACCAATTAGATTGTAAGCTCCTCGGAGCAGGGACTCCTTCCTTAATGTTACTTTTACAGTATGTCTGAAGCACTTATTCCCATGATCTGTTATTTATATTTGTTATTTATATGACATGTATTACTACTGTGAAGCGCTATGTACATTTTATGGCGCTATACAAATAAAGACATACATACATACATACATACATCTCCCCCAGCATCCCTCATCATCATCCTCCATCATCATTACTCCCACCCTACATCTCACATTACACCCCCCTCATCTCACATCACCCTACCTTACTGCATCTCACATCACTCTCCCTTCCTGCATCTCACATTACCCTCCCTTCCTGCATCTCACATCAACCTCCCTTCCTGCATCTCACATCACCCTCCATTCCTGCATCTCACATCACCCTCCCTTCCTGCATCTCCCATCACTCTCCCTTACTGCATCTCACAACACTCTCCCTTCCTGCATCTCACATCACCCTCCCTTCCTGCATCTCACATCAATCTCCCTTCCTGCATCTCACATCACTCTCCCTTCCTGCATCTCACATCAATCTCCCTTCCGGCATCTCACATCACCCTCCCTTCCTGCATCTCACATCACTCTCCCTTCCTGCATCTCACATCACCCTCCCTTCCTGCATCTCACATCACTTTAGCCCCTGCATCTCACATCACCCTCCCCCTGCATCTCAGATCACCCTCCCTTCCTGCATTTCACATTACCCTCCTTTCCTGCATCTCACATCACCCTCCCTTCCTGCATTTCACATCACCCTCCTTTCCTGCATCTCACATCACCCTCCCTTCATGCATCTCACATCACTCTCCCCCCTGCATCTCACATAACCCTCCCTTCCTGCATCTCCCATCACTCTCCCTTACTGCATCTCACAACACTCTCCCTTCCTTCCTTCCTTCCTGCATCTCACATCACTCTAGCCCCTGCATCTCAGATCACCCTCCCTTCCTGCATTTCACATTACCCTCCTTTCCTGCATCTCACATCACCCTCCCTTCCTGCATCTCACATCACCCTCCCTTCCTGCATCTACATCACCCTCCCTTCCTGCATCTCACATCACCCCCCCTGCATCTCACATTACCCTCCCTTCCTGCATCTCACATCACCCTCCCTTCCTGCATCTCACATCACCCTCCCTTCCTGCCTCTCACATCACCCTCCCTTCCTGCATCTCACATAATTCTCCCCCCTGCACCTCACATCACCCCCCCCGGCATCTCACATCACCCCCCCTGCATCTCACATTACCCTCCCTTCCTGCATCTCACATCACCCTCCCTTCCTGCATCTCACATCACCCACCCCTGCATCTCACATCACCCCCCCTACATCTCACATCACCCTCCTTTCCTGCATCTCACATCACCCCCCTTCCTGCATCTCACATAACCCTCCCTTCCTGCATCTCACATCACCCTCCCTTCCTGCATCTCACATCACTCTCCCTTCCTGCATCTCACATCACCCCCCTTCCTGCATCTCACATCACTCTCCCTTCCTGCATCTCACATCACCCTCCCTTCCTGCATCTACATCACCCTCCCTTCCTGCATCTCACATCACCCTCCCTTCCTGCATCTCACATCACCCTCCCTTCCTGCATCTCACATCACCCTCCCTTCCTGCATCTCACATCACCCTCCCTTCTTGCACAGCTCTCACATCACCCTCCCTTCCTGCCTCTCACATCACCCTCCCTTCCTGCACAGCTCTCACAGGTGATCACAGTATTTTTATTTACATTTTAATAACAGTGTACCAGAGCACGAGGTCTCCTGAGCTGAACCGCTTTGATTTCAGCCTTGGTGACCTCCTGCTTCCTGAGATACAGGACCCGTTATGGGGGGCCGGTATCTCCTATGCATGGAAATGTCCCGCGTCACGCGACCACGGGAATAAAATGCATAGGAGATACTGGCACCCCATAACGGGGCCTGTACCTCGGGAAGCAGAGGGACCCCAAACCTGAAATCAATGTGGTTCTGCTCCGGAGACCCCCTGCTCATCTACACTATTAATAAATTAAAATTTAACAACTTTCATTTCCGGCGAGATCTGCGCAGGGGGAGGCGGCTCTCTCTGCAGCAGATAGAACTCGCCGGGTGAGCCCTTTCTGGCGTGCAGATCGTCACTTCTCCGAATACTCACCATTTTTGCAAATGTTGCTATCACAAGTATTCGGGCTTTCTGCACCGTGATAGCAAAGCTGTCCAAAACGCCGAATTAAAAAACCCTGGTGATTTTTTCTATCGGAGTTCAGTGCATGAGGCCCTGAGTCTCATCTTACAGTAACCCTTATTTCAGCAAGTTGTCAGTTCAGCAACAGAAGTCATGTTTACCATTATACGCCTGGGCCATCAAAAGCAGGACAAACCCGTTCAGAAGGGTTAATGTCACAGAGGCCGGACGCAGAACAGGGCCCATAGGACAGGAGATGCGTTAAGCCCAGGGAGGCGCGTCCGTAAGATACAGGAAAGGATAAAGAATGTTAATAAAAATAAATGATAGTTAAAAAAAAAAAGTTCCGTTGGTTGGTTACAGATAGGTTGGTTGAGAATTAAATATAAGTATCAGGTGACTGCGCTGTGCACGGGATAGGAGCGGAGATACCTGGCAGTCCGCATACTCTGGAAAGGAAGGGACAGGAGAATAGCCCCTGTGCCCAACAAAGTCCCGAAGGACCCTAAGTTCACGGTTGACTCAGGACACTGGGCCTCTCTATCTTTCAAGGTCTTAGTGGGGGTAGTTCCCCGAGGGCAGAAGAGCCGAGACCCAGTAGGACCAGAGGTGGCTCGATTTCTATGATTTGCTTTACGTTGTTGTTTTTGTGTTTTATTTGTGACCCCCCCCCCCCTCCCATTCCCTTGTCCAGTCCTGCCTCTTGGGTTGGATACTTCCCAACCCTTAAACTCTGCTACAGATGGATACAGATCGGGGTCGTCTTCCATGTGACCCAGGTGAGGGAGATATAGAGGTAAGCGGAGCTATTCTGCGCACGACATGGCCCTAAACATTTTATCACATAACGTGAAAGTTCTAAATAGCGCAAATAAAAGAAGAGTAGCCATGGAGGAATATATAAGACTGAAAGCAGACGTGGTCTTAGTACAGGAGACTCATTTTAGCAGGACGAATTTCTGCAACTATACAGAGAAACATTTCAGAAACAACTACTTCTCCTCAGCCAAGGTCAAAAAAAGGGGGTCTTAGTTCTTTTCTATCATCGGTGCCCCTTTCAGGTGGACCAGATTAAAAAGGACTCAGAGGGCCGGTCTTATTCTAGTGGGGTAAATTCAGGGACAACCACTGACAATAGCGAATGTACAGTATATGCGCCATGCGAACAGGACCCATTACTTTTTTCTACATTCTTTAATTAATTAATTTATTTATAAAATATTTTACCAGGAAGTAAGGAAGTAATTGATACCTCTCGTTTTCAAGTATGTCCTGGGCACTAGATACAGCAGCCAAGGGGCATTTTGTGTTGGAGGGAGACTTCAATAGGGTCCTAGACCCGGACATTGACAGATCACCACAAGCCCAGGGTTTTAGGAAGGAGCGGCAGCCACTTTGCTGAAGGAAGTAAGAGAAAGGCATTTGGTAGATACTTTCAGGGAATTGCACCTAGGAGAGAGAGTGTTCATGTTTTTCTCACACACACGACAGTTACAGCAGGATAGATGACTTCTGCGTATCTAACAGACTGGTTCCACAGATAGCATACTGTATGCTAAGATCCATGATATTTCGTGGTCAGACCATGCACCAATTGAGATCAGGTGCACCCAATTCAACCTGGATAGACTTGGAGCAAATTGGAAACTAAATAAGGGAATCATAAAAATACCAGATGTCAGTCAGCTGATTAGTGAGGAATTAGAAACTTTTTCAGGATAAATCAAGAAAGCGTGAACTGAAAAATCACCCTATGGGAGGCACACAAAGCAACCCTTAGGGGCACGCTTATTAGCATAGTCGCAGGATATAAAAAGAAAAAAGAGGCCAAAATTATACAATTACAAAAAAACTGTCGACACCCTCAGATTTACATAAGAATATAGGAAGGATAGATACACTAACAGAGCTTAAAGATACAAGAATAGAGTTAAATATGTTACTTACCTCCCAGGCTGAAAAGTCCCTAAGTTGGTCAAAGAGGACATTTTATGAAAAGCGAACAAGCCAGATACCTTATTAGCCAATAAATTGTGGAATAAACAATCTAACTATGGCATTCATGCTATCAAAGTGAGATCAGGCACACTGACTTCCAATCCAAAGCCAATAGTGGGAGAATTAAAAAAAATATTATGAGTTATATAATGGGGAAATGGTCAGCCATAATAACAACGCGAGCCAAGCTCTAAAGAAATTTCTGGAGGACTCAAATGTACCTAGTTTAAGCGGTGAAGAGAGGGAAGCGCTACAGAGGGACTTCTCAAAAGAGGAGCTGATACAAGTGGTTAAACACTTGAAACCCTCCAAGGCACCGAGACCAGATGGATTCTCAAATCTATACTAAAAACAATGTATCAAACAGCTTGCCCCCCATTTGCTCCGAACATTCAATGCAGTGTTAGCAGGAGCTTCATTCTCGGATCAGATGCTTCAAGCGTCAATCTCGTTAATTTAGAAGCAGGGAAAATACCATACAAATTGTAAGAGCTACAGGCCGATTTCATTAATCAATTCGGATATTAAAATCCTCTCTAAAATGCTGGCCAAAAGATTGAGTCATGTCCTGCCTAGGCTGATTCACCCGGATCAGATGGGATTTATTCAGGATAGACAAGCGGCCGACAACACTGGACGCATAATTGATTTAATCTAAATAGCAAGCTCCAAAAAAGATCTGGGTGATGGCACTGAGTCTAGATGCTGAAAAAGCATTTGACAGGATAGACTGACCATATACAGTATGAGGGCCACGCTTGGAGCGTTTGGGTTTGGGGGTAGAATTTGAAAAGCAATCATGGCACTGTATAGGACCCCTGCAGCGAAAGTGATCCATCAAGCTTAGCCCTTGGTACTATTTCCAATTAAGAGTGGCACCAGACATGGCTGCCCCTTGTCACCTTTATTTTTTGCCCTCAGTATGGAACCACTGGCGGGACAAATTCGGTCAAATCCAGATATAGCTGGTATCCAACTGAAAAATCAGACACATAATGTGGCGTTATACTGTCGTGGCCGAGTTTATTCTAACATTTGCCCGGTCTCGGCCGCGACAGATAGCGGGCGCGTGCCGAGGTTTCCCGTACACTGGCGACACAGTTTATTACACTGCGGCCAGATCCGCAAGCCGGGAGATTTCCCGGCTTGCTAGTGGCCGCCCCTCGGCGTGCCGCGCGTCATAGACGCGCGGTCACGCGTCTTCGGGAGCGTGCGCCCCCTGCACGCGCGTCCAGGGGCTCCCCGAGGGAGCCCTGGTGTCCCGCGATCGCGGGACAGCGGCAGGGGGTTCCGAGGGACCCGGCGGACCCGGCAGCGGTAGGGAGAGCGCCCCGATCGGAGGGCGCTCTTCCGCTGCTTCGGCGCGCGCCCGTCACTCTCGGGCGCGCGCCAGGCTACTGCTGCGGCACAGAACGGACAAATGCTCGAATAAACTGTGCCGCAGCAGTACGTGCACCGGAGCCTCGGAAGATCGGTCCTCCGAACGAGGCACCCCCCTCCCCTCTCCGGGTCCACCGGGTCCCCCAGAGCCCCTCCAACCACCATCCCCCACATTAGAGGAACCCAGGGCTCCCTCAGGGAGCCCTGGGCACGCGCGCCATGCGTGCACGCTCCCGATGAAGCGTGACCGCGCGCACGCCGAGGGAAAAAAACAAGCAAGCCGGGAAACCTCCCGGCTTGCGGCTCTAGCCCAGTTAGGATAAAGTGGGTTGCCTCTGTATGCAGATGACATTGCAGATGACATTTTCCTCACTATATCTAGGCCTCTCATCTCACTACCTCCTGGACAAATTTAATCAGATTTCAGGTTTCAAAATAAATTGATCAAAGTCAGAAGCTTTGAGCATCAATCTACCAAAGGAAACAGAAAAATTGATGACAAATCAACTTCAATTTTAATTGGCAACCTGAGTCCATTAGATATCTAGGAGTGCAAATTACGAATAATTGTAAATCCCTTTATCGGGCAAATTTCCCTAAAAACATTAAAAACATTAAGAGAAGATATCAGAAGATGGTCCACATACAAAATCTCATGGTTGGGCAGAGTATATTGTATAAAAATTAATCTTCTCCCTCGCATTTTATATTTATTTCAAACTCTCCCAATCCCAGTAATAATAAAGACATAGCCTTGCTCCAGTCGTTAATATCCAAATTTATATGGGGGTACAAGAGACCAAGGATAAAGGGAATAATTCTAAGAAGACCAACATTGGCGAGGGGGCTAGCAGTACCTTGCTTGTTATCTTATTACAAAGCAGCCCAATTAGGTCAAATCTTACAATGGCACACAGGTCCGATTCTAAAAAGATGTCTGGAATTAGAGAAAGAGGTATGTGCTCCATTGGAACTGCACAACCTGATTTGGACCCCAAAACGGATTAATCAATCCACTAAAGAGCCGTTGCCCTCAATGACCAACTCACTTGCAATCTGGGAGGCGTCTCCATTTAGATGCTCACTGACGACAAAGAACTCATTTATGGCCCCAATATATGGGAATTCAGACTTCGCTACAAGTTTAAACCGCAGAGATTTCCTAATTTGGAAACAGAAAGGTGTTTTTAGACTTAAAGATCTGGAAGGGAGAATCAGCATCAAAACATTTGAACAAATTAAGTCAGAAAAAGACATCCGGCTTGCAGAATTTTTTTAGATTCCTCCAGATCAGAGCATTTTACAACACATCTTCTCCCCGGCCCCAATTGGCAAGTTTTGAGAAACTCTGTATACTAAAAAGAGAAACAAACTGAATGGGACTGCCCGGTACCCAAGATGTGTTAATCCGGTGGGCCATTAGTCTTTCTGCAGAAATGTCACTGAAATGTTGCAGCATGTACCTGGGTCTTGTTGGTGATAGGGCCAGATTTTCCAAGGCAAGTTTTAGAATACTCGTCGGCGCGCCTGTACATACAAAACAACATTATATAATTGAAATAGGGGGTAATGGCGACATTAACCTGTATTTACAAGCAGCCAAATGTACTCCTACCATCACAGTATGTATACAGGATTACAGTGGGAGCATCACTTTGTTTAAGGTGTTTTGGCCTCGCATACACACATACAGAATAGGTGCAGCTGGCTGTAATATAATATCTTCAGGATTTCCATGTATCCAAAGTCAGGGACCTGAGACCAAACCCAGTTGATGTCGTCACAAGTTCTTGTGTATCTAAAATACCTTCACCCAGAGGCAGCAGAAGTTCAGAAACGTCCTCTGTGCAATTAATTCTCTTCTTCCAGGAGTATTCTCACACGGGAAAAGAGACCAAACACCTACAGCAGCAACAAGATAATCCTCAGTACTTCTGTATTCTCATGGCTGAAGAAGTGGGCACTCACATCTATGTCTTTTATGCCATATATGCAGCCGAGATCGCTGCTGGGATACTCAGTAATGCCTTTATTGTGTGTGTGAATTCCCTGGATTGGATTAATGGGAAACGCCTGAACTCATGCGATCAGATCATGTTTGCCCTTGGTCTTTCCAATGCTGGTCACTCCTCCATTTGTGGTCTCTTTATCTCCAGCAGCTTTCTGTACCCACAGATCTACATGGTGGATTATGTCTTTCAACTTGTCTATGTTCTTATTATCTTCTCTGGCCTCTCCAGCTCATGGCTCACCGTCAGTCTCTGCTTGTTTTACTGTGTGAAGATTATACATTTCAAGAGTGGTCCTTTGGCCTGGTTAAAGATGAAGATTGATACAGTAATGCCTTGGCTGATCTTGGTAGCAGAAGTTATATCTTTCACCTGCAGTCTCCCTGGAATATGGGCCTTTAATAAACAATTTCCCAAGAATTATACAACTGCCCTAACTGGCAACATCTCCACAAATGCAGTTGTGTTCCGAAAGAATACCCAGTACGTTATCTCTGCTCTTATGCCGAGCATTGTCCCGCCTTTCCTCATTGTGCTGGTCACCACCGTCTGTGTAATATGGTCCCTTTGTAGGCACACATGTCAGATGGAGCAGAACATGGCAGTCAGCAGTTCCAGCCTGAAGGTTCACAGAAGAGCAGCCTTCACAATGATGGGTCTTCTCCTTCTCTGTCTCAGCTTCTATGTGGCACAGGTTATTATAACTATCGATATTCTGAAAGTAAGGAGTGCCGAGTATTGGGGAACTTTCATTCTTGTATCAGCGTTTTCCCCTGTGCAGTCTGTCCTTCTGATCCTGGGGAATTCCAAGCTTAAGCAGAACTGTCACAAGTTATCTCATCTCATGCTATGTAAGGGAAGACATTAAAGCGTTCCAGCATTTATTATATATCTGAGTTATTGCATGATGTAGCCTAGGTATTTATTGGGTATTGTGTCAGAAAATTGCCCCCTTTAATGCAGTAAGAAATATATTCTGAAAGCATCTGGGCTAATGTTCTCACACGTGTAATTCTAGATTAACACGTGTAATAATAGATTTTGTCCTGCACAATGTTTCTTAGCAGGATGTGTTTAATAAACATACCAAGTTATTTGATGCTCCGTCTTTTTTTAAGTACTGGAGTCTGTATAAAACAAACCCAGTGTGACTTATTTTCTCTCCTGTCTCATTCGTCCTTCCCTTTCTTTCTACTGTATCTCTTGCAAACTTGCACTGAGGCCATAGGTTCGAGGGGGTGTATATTATTGGGGTACGGTGCTGGGAGATGGATGACATTTTCCAAAATGCATTTCCAAACTTTGTTTCTCCAAAATAGATTCCACAGAACCAGTTCGCAGAACATTTAAGGGCTAAACGTTACTCAGAAATCCCACATTTCCACAATGAACTTTACAATGCTACAATCATTTTAATTGTGTTTAATGATGGGATCTCCATCCAGGACCTTTCTCCTCTCCAGCAAAAGCCATATCTCAAGCTCTGGTTAGGGGTTAGCATCATTAAATGAAATGCCTGGGGAATTGTAACCTGAGCAGTGACTCTGCTCTGATGGATTTATCACTTTCTCATGTAGAAATGGCTCATTCTGCAT
Organism: Ascaphus truei; assembly: GCF_040206685.1. Classification (NCBI taxonomy): domain Eukaryota; kingdom Metazoa; phylum Chordata; class Amphibia; order Anura; family Ascaphidae; genus Ascaphus; species Ascaphus truei. The sequence continues at coordinate 60,442,847 of NC_134493.1, forward strand.
GGTTGGCAAACTCAGGCTAAGGCCTCGGACATTGTCAAAAAGACCGCGCTGAGCCGCGCTGAGGGGAAACATTATCCCTATCAGCGCGGCTTTAGACGGCGCTTCCGCAGGCGTAGGGAATTTCAGCCGACAGAGAAAATTAAGTTTTCACGCTGAGAGAAGCGCAGGGCCGGTCACGTGACTGCCAAAAGCCAATGGCAGTCCGTGACGTCGGCGCAGTGACGTGGCATGCTAGCTCTGCCTCCCGATCTACCTCCAGCCCCGCCTCCCCCCGCCTCCCACCCGGCACACAAGCGCGCTCGCTGACACTCATGCAGGGACATGAAAAAGCTCCTGCTTTTGCAGGAGAGGATGAGCGTCAGCACTGCTCAGTGCTCTTCCCTTCAGCATGCCCGCGTCCTAAGGCTTCGCACATCTCTAATGGTGTCAGTCTACATAATAACCACAAGGTGTCACTGCAGCGCAGTCTATATGGAATGTATGGGCGTCCTCTGTATATTAGACTGCTTCCTGGCTAAATCATGCCAGCTTCCTCTTGCACTTAAAGTGAAAGAATCATATTCTTCATTTAACTTCCTGTAGCCAGGTCTCCTTTGGCTGTCAGCACCCCCCTCCCCTCGAGCGCGATCGCGGGTACCGCCGAGTCCCAAGGCAGCCCCGCAAGCCGCTCGCAGGGGTGAGGGCGGTCAGGTCCCGGCTCGGGGGTTGCCGAGGACGCGTGCGGCCGGTTGCCAAGGAGGCACTCACGTCACAGGGCTCCCGGCGCTCCCGGAGCCGGGCGGTGAGGGCGCCGCCATTTCGCAATAGCTCACGCATGCGCATTTATAGTCAGGTGCCGGGGAGACTCCAAACAGCTCGCGCATGCGTAGAGAGTCGCGCGAGTGTAGGGAAAGCAGTGAGAGAGTCACGGCAGCCCCAGATAGCCTGCGCATGTGCAGGAAAGCGCATGGAAAGCCCGCGAAGCCCTAGCCTACCAGGGAAGGCTCTGAGCAGGGACTACGAGTCCCATGAGCCTCTGTATGCCCCACGTGACCCCAGGGAGCCAATAGGGCTTAAGATGACTTGGCAGAAGAAGGAGATACATTGTTTGGGATGCAGCTACGCAGTCAGTTGGAGTCAGGGAGCTGTGAGGGAAGCAAGGGTGCGGGGAGTGAGTGCAGCTCCTGCACCCAGATAGGTACCCACACCCCAGGTAGGCCCCAACTCCCCATTAAGTTAGTGGGTCTGGAAAGGGGCTATAGCTATTCTAGTCACCTTGAGGTAGCGCTAGGGGTAGGATGCCTGAAGGGATAGCCTGTTAACGAGGTCAGGAATTCTGGAGAGGATCTGCACTAGGCTAGCCAACAGTAGGTAGATGCCCAAGATAGGCACCTTGTTGCTCAACGCTTTGGCCGCGAGCATCCAGTGGGTCTCAGCTTGTTGCTGCAGGCACTGGGAAGAGTTAAGGGGGTGGGGCAGGTTATTAACCCCTGTAGACCCCTAGGAGTTTCCCCCAAAGCCATTACAGGTTGCTGTGCTGTAGGGACGGCCTATAGTATAGTGCGTGTCACGTAGTGCTGTAGAGACAGGCCCTACGTTAGGGATCCTGTCACAGTAGGGTAGATTAGATAGGGACTCAGCGGACGCTGCGGTTCCTGCTAAGAGGTTCGGATCCAAGTTGGGGTCCGCAGAGACTGTTTCCAGGTTGGGATCGCCCCTGGCGGTCCGCGTGCAAGGAGGCGGTTCGGGATCAGATGACGTCATCCTACGACTGATCCTTTGTGAAGTCCTTGCAGGCCCGAGTGCTGGAGCACTCGGCAGGTACTCTACACGTGCACCAACAAAGATCATAACATTCTGTTAACACATAGTGGCAGCGCTGACCACGGGACAAAGGGGGTTGGGCTGTGGGCACTGTGGGGATGTTATATGGTGGTGATGTTATGAGTACAATTGTGATGTATTGTTATCGTTTAATCATTCAGTAAATCTGTTATCCATAATACTGGTGTATGTGGTTTCTGGGTGGGTTCCTATGTTATGGTCATTCTACATTTCCATAGAATCCTACATAGGTGGAGGCGCTGAAATCGAGACCATTCCAGAGGATTCACCCCAGGCTCTCACTAGCGGAGGCTCAGGCCTCCTGTGAGCCTGCAGGTATAGGCACCACACCGGGTAACACCGTATGTTCTCCGCACCCACACCATATCTGCGATTGGGGGGGGGGGGGAATACCCGTTACATTCCACTAATATTTTAATGTCCCTGTCATGATTTAAGATGCTTAGTAACTTTGTTACAGTAATTTTGACTCAAACAAAAAGCAAATGTAAAATAAGTAATATTATGTAATACACTGAACACGTGAATGGGGTAAATGCGAGGATTACAAACACATACGGAAATAATATGGCAGAGATTCCAAAACTGAAGAGAACAAAGAAATGTCTAAAAAAAACAATTATAGCCATTTTTAATTGTTTGTAGAAAAGTTTTTTTTATTTTCCCCAAACCGTATTTTCCCCAGAAAAGGAAACTGTGGTGGATTAATGTAGTTTGTGTGTCCCGGGAGACCAGGACAATTTCCACCAGGGATCAGTACACGAGACAGAACTGCAGAGTTGAACAAAAGTGAATTTATTGGAAAAAGTTTCAACAAACTTCCAGTACATAAACAGACACACACAAACTCACCCAACTGGGGTAACTGGGGGAACAGAATGTAGAGAAGCAAGGAGCACAGCTGGGTTGAAAATCTGCAGGAAGAGTCCTGTAGAAAAAATGAATGAAGGGCACAACTCCGTTCTAAAACTGAGGGTGGTTTATTGAATAAGTGCACAGGGACAGAAACACAGCCGTGGGCTGTGTTTCTGTCCCTGTGCACTTATTCAATAAACCACCCTCAGTTTTAGAACGGAGTTGTGCCCTTCATTCATTTTTTCTACAGGACTCTTCCTGCAGATTTTCAACCCAGCTGTGCTCCTTGCTTCTCTACATTCTGGTTCCTTCTATCAGGACTGCACGCAGTGGAACTTCACCTGGATGGATTTCGTATTCCTATACACTTAATGGAAAGGTAATGGGCATTAGCCCTCATGTAATGCTACCTTGGTCCCTATTTAGGGAGGTGTATATGTTAAGGGGGGTAAGCAGGGTAAACCATATCTGCGGTAGTCGTGCTGACTGACCGCTAGGTCCCATGTATATGTCCCCCCTTAACTCTGTATTATACAATGATGGAATGATTTATTGAAGTTCCCATCTATCTATATGTTGATATACAGCTTGTGAGTCCATACACGTGTATGAGCGTCAATCTTTACGTATATACATAACTGGGGGAACAACCTAAAGTCCTATGTGCGAGGACCTCCGTCCAGAATCTTAGCCTGATACGCGTTCCCAGGTTGCGTTGCTCTCCTTTGTAGTATGGGCAACACTGCCTTACTCACCGCTAGCTAGCGGTTTTAAATTCCCGCCATTGCTTCACTCCAAACAGCTTCAGCCAACACTGCACACACAGACCACAGCAACAGTGGATGCTCCAGACACTTGCACTGGGTCTCCTCAGTTTCCTTCTGCTGACTCAATGTCAGCTCTTCTTTACAGGGGCTATGCCAGTCCCCTATTAGCACACAGCCTTCACCAAGAATATCAAGACCAGAATAATGACTCTCTTGAGGCTGGGGAGAAGGAGTATTTATACCCCTGTCCCAATCAGGGAGATGCCGGCCAGTTTTGGCAGGAACAATATTCCTGGTCTCTGCACACGGCTCTAGACCCGGTTGATGAGATTACTGGGGTTAAAGGTGGGCCGGGACAATTCTGATACAATCCCCTTCCACAGGCAAACACTATAGATACAGCCCCAGGGATTACAGCTTTCTTGCAGAGCAAATCCACTCAGCAGATGGTCAACCTCTGCCTGGTTCCTCAACAATGGGCCTAATCCCATCAGAGTGTCCAGGCCTACAACACCAAACTCTGATTTGATTACAGCACATTTTTCAAAAGAGAGTTAACCAATACAGGTCCCCACTCAAACCGAACTGTACATCCCTGTTATACTTAATTTAAAAGGAACATATATTAGACTGGTACAATAAACTGTACATACATAAAAAAACAACATTATATAATTGAAATAGGGGGTAATGGCGACATTAACCTATATTAACGAGCAGCCAAATGTACCCCTACCATCATAGTATGTATACAGGATTACAGTGAGAGAATCAGTTTGTTTAAGGTGTTTTTGGCCTTGCGTGCAAACATACAGTATAGGTGCAGCTGGCTGTAAGATAATATCTTCAGGATTTCCATGTATCCAAAGTCAAGGATCTGAGACCAACCCCAGTTGATGTCGTCACAAGTTCTTGTGTATCTAAAATAACTTCACCCAGCGACAGCAGAAGTTCAGAAACGTCCTCTGTGCAATTAATTCTCTTCTTCCAGGAGTAATCTCACACGGGAAAAGGGACCAAAGTCCCACAGCAGCAACAAGATAATCCTCAGTACGTCTGTATTCTCATGGCTGAAGAAGTGGGCACTCATATCTATGTTTTTTATGCCATATATGCAGCCGAGATCGCTGTTGGGATACTCAGTAATGCCTTTATTGTGTGTGTGAATTCCCTGGATTGGATTAATGGGAAATGCCTGAACTCATGCGATCAGATCATGTTTGCCCTTGGTCTTTCCAATGCTGGTCAATCCTGCTTTAGTGGTCTCTTTATTTCCAGCAGCTTTCTGTACCCACAGATCTTCATGGTGGATTATGTCTTTGAAGCTGTTTATGCTCTTAGCATCTTCACCAGCCTCTCCAGCTCATGGCTCACCGCCTGTCTCTGCTTGTTTTACTGTGTGAAGATTATACATTTCAAGAGTGGTCCCTTGGCCTGGTTAAAGATGAAGATTGATACAGTATTGCCTTGGCTGATCTTGGTTGCAGAAGTTATATCTTTCACCTGCAGCTTTTCTGGAATATGGGCATTTACTAAACTGTTTCCCAAGAATGATACAACTGCCCTCAGAGGCAACATCTCCTCAAAGGCAGCTGAGTTCCAAAAGAATACCAGGCACATTGTCTCTTTTTTTATTCCGAGCTTTATCCTGCCTTTCCTCATTGTGCTGGGCACCACCATCGGTATAATGTGGTCCCTTTGTAGGCACACACGTCAGATGGAGCTGAAGATGGCAGTCGCCAGTTCCAGCCTGAAGATTCACAGAAGGGCAACCGGCACAATGATGGGCCTTCTCGTTCTCTATCTCAGCTTCTATGTGGCAAATGTTCTTTTGACTATCGGCATACTGACAGGTGCCGAGTATTGGGGAATTGTCATTCTTGTGTTGGCATTTTCTCCTGTGAAGTCTGTCCTTCTGATCCTGGGGAACTCCAAGCTTAAGCAGAACTGTCACAAGTTATCTCATCTCATGCTATGTAAGGGAAGACATTAAAGCGTCCCAGCATTTATTATATCTCTGAAAGTTATTGCATGATGTAGTCTGGGTATTTAATGGGCATTATGTCAGAAAATTGCCCCCTTTAATGCATTAAGAAATATATACTGTAAGCATCTAGGCTAATGATCATACATGTGTAATTCTAGATTCATATGTGTAGTAATAGATGTGTCCTGCACAATGTTTCTTAGCAGGATGTATTTAATAAACATGCCAAGTTATTTGATGCTCTGCTTTTAAGTACTGTGTAAAACAAACTCACTCAGTCTCATTCCTCCCTTCTGTCTGTCTCTCATGCATACTGACACTGTGGCTGTACGGGGGGGGGGGGGGGTCCAGGAGGGGGAATATTTTAAGGTACGGTTCAGGGAGGTGGGTGAGTATATTGGGGTACGGTGCAGGGAGGTGGGTGAGTATATTGGGGTACAGTGCCGGGAAGTGGGTGAGGCTTTTTAAAATGCATTTCCAAACATTGACAATTTTATTTGACCAAAATCGATTCCTGCAGAACTTAAAAGGACAAAAATATCCTCAGAAATAAACAATATCCATCACAAGTTGCTGTTTTGCCGCCAGATCTCAGCTCCCACATATTTTGCTCGGCTCACAAGCTCATGCGGAAGCTTTGCCAATCTCTAATGTTGTCAGTCTACATAATGGCCACAAGGTGTCACTGCAGCAAAGCCTAGATTATGGAGTCTATGGGAGTCCACTGTATATTAGGCCTCATCCATAGTAGGCATATGACATCACACGTGTCTGTACGTGAAGAGATCCGTGGCCTGCAAGGTTGCACGACAGGGGGGCATGGTGAGGGCGTGCCGGGGGACAGGCCTATGACGTCACATGAGTGGTTCACTCTGTGACAATAGTGGTAGCTGGGGGACCTAATAAAGAGAAATCTCAGCTATTTACCCCTAAAGAAAAAGTGTAACTTGGCTGTCCTGGTAATATTTAATCCAGCCAAATGTCTTTAATATCTGGGGAAGAACAGGGAATGTGTAAATGTATTCCAAAGCCTGTATTCTTCTATTCCTTGTGGCAATCCTTCCCCCCGTTAGAAAGCCGGGATTGTCATGCTGTGTTTTGGGCTAGCTGTGTGTAATTCTAAGTCCTGTCTTTGACATAATTACCTTATGTCTGTACTTATGCCTGTGTTTGCAATTCCTCCCAGATTAGATACCTGGTATTGTGTGGTGATGGAATTAACATGTCAGCCCTGCAAATGTAAATGATGTTATATGCCTGTTCCTATCATTTGTACGGAGGGAGTTTCTGTAACCCATTTAGCTGAACTGTTCTATAGAAAAGATATGATCAGAACAAAGGTAGGGCACTAGTTAATAGAATCAGTTACCAGGTCTTAGCCCCAGGCACTGCTTCTCTTGGCTGGCTACACTTGCTCAATGTTAAAGGATAGCCACCAATGGGTATATACAGTAGGGAACACTGCTGGTCAGGGCAGGAGCTATCAGGTGGAGAGACACTCTGGGAAGGAGTGTGGAAATTCCCTCAAAGAACCATCTGAGAGACACTCTGGGAAGGAGTGTGGAGTTGTACAGTGACCAGCTGGAGATACATGTCAGTGTGGCTGCTGTGCGTTCAGCACGCTGATATCCTGAAGCAGAGAAGCGGACAGGGGAAACCCATGTGAAGTGGGTCCCTGCACCTAGGAAAGGTAGATCTCATTCCCCTAGACCCCCATAAGTGTATATTTTTGTAGTTTCTATTCTTGTGTGTTTCCGAGGTCTTTTTCAAAATAAACTTCATTTTATTTCACTGCCTTGTTTGCCCTGTGACTGAACTCTGGTCAACCGTGACACACACTCATTGGCTGAACCTCGCACGTGACCCAGCCATAGCGAAGCATATTCAAACAAGTTTGTCTCGCAGCGCATCGGCCGCCTCGTGCTCACGTACACACACGCACGATCTATGGACATGCACATTGGCCTCCAGTTGCTTGTATTTGGCACGAGCAACATCACTCGCGCCGTCATATCAACTTTGGGCGCGGCCTTAGGCCGAGTCCATAGAAGGACAGGCCGCGCTGAGCCGTACGGACGCTCAGCACTGAGCCCCTGCATCCTCAATGAGGATGCCTTGATAGGGGGCTCACGCGAGCGTCCGCAGGCGTGCTGAGGCGCTGGATTTTTCAGCCAACAGCCAAGCTGTTTTTCAGAGCGCTGTCGGCTGAAAACATCCAATCAGCGCGGAGCAGCGTCAACGTCACAGTGCCGTGACGTTGACGTCGGTGCGTCGTAGGCTATAGGCCCAGCGACGTCACTGCCCCGCCTCCCTCAGTCTCCCCCCGACTCCGATCACGCCCGCTGGCTCGCCTGCATGGGCATGAAATCGCGCAGATTTTAGCAGGCGAGCCTCAGCGTCAGCGCGCCTCAGCCCTGCTACCCCCTCTATGGCCCCAGCCTTAGACTGCTAGATGATGGAGTGTATGAGTGTCCTCTATACATTAGATTACTTCCTGGTTAAATCATTTCAGCTTCCTCTTGCACTTAAAGTGAAAGGATCATATTCATCATGTAACGCCTCTTCTGCATTTTAATGTCCCTATCCTGATTTAAGATGCTTTTTACTTTATTACAGTAATCAAACCCATAAACCAAACATGTAAAATAACCAATAGAGTGTATAATTCCCCTTTGGAATTAGTATGGCCTTAGAGGGTTAAGTGCGTCGGCCCACACAGAGTAACGCCCTTTTCCCTATCAGGTGGTGCTAGGTAACTAGGCAGAATTATAGTTCTGCCCATTCCTTTCTAAAAGCAGTGATGTCATAGCATGATATGTATGGTAAGGAGAGAGTTCTCAGCTCCCTGGAGTTGTCACAGATGAGGGACCCCACTGTCAATAGTGTATACTGGTTTAGAATATAGATATGTCTAGAATATAGTAAGGATCCCCATTATTGTGTTATAGGTAGGGACAGTACCCTGTATGTACGTGGTCCAAAGAAATAGTTCCCGACTACTTTTATCATTCATATAGAGGCAGCCAATACCCTGATGGGGCTCCTCAAGCTGTTGCTCGAGGCATATTTGGATCAACATAATCAGAGAGTCTATAGCTGACTTTCACCCAGAAGACCATGTGATGGCATTCAGTACCCGAGATGGGGATACAGTCAGCAAACAGAGAGAGAGAGAGGGAGAGAGAGTAGTACCAGGCCCAGTAGGGGCCCTCCGGAGGTGGAAATTTACCTATATAGGAAGAAGTTCATAGGCAGCTTGAAAAAATTTAAGTCAGTAAGGCACCTGGCCCCGATGGTATACATCCAAGAGTTCTCAAGGAGTTAAGTTCAGTTTCCTTCTGCTGACTCAATGTCAGCTCTTCTTTACAGGGGCTATGCCAGTCCCCTATTAGCACACAGCCTTCACCAAGAATATCAAGACCAGAATAATGACTCTCTTGAGGCTGGGGAGAAGGAGTATTTATACCCCTGTCCCAATCAGGGAGATGCCGGCCAGTTTTGGCAGGAACAATATTCCTGGTCTCTGCACACGGCTCTAGACCCGGTTGATGAGATTACTGGGGTTGAAGGTGGGCCGGGACAATTCTGATACAATCCCCTTCCACAGGCAAACACTATAGATACAGCCCCAGGGATTACAGCTTTCTTGCAGAGCAAGTCCACTCAGCAGATGGTCAACCTCTGCCTGGTTCCTCAACAATGGGCCTAATCCCATCAGAGTGTCCAGGCCTACAACACCAAACTCTGATTTGATTACAGCACATTTTTCAAAAGAGAGTTAACCAATACAGGTCCCCACTCAAACCGAACTGTACATCCCTGTTATACTTAATTTAAAAGGAACATATATTAGACTGGTACAATAAACTGTACATACATAAAAAAACAACATTATATAATTGAAATAGGGGGTAATGGCGACATTAACCTGTATTTACAAGCAGCCAAATATACCCCTACCATCATAGTATGTATACAGGATTACAGTGAGAGCATCAGTTTGTTTAAGGTGTTTTTGGCCTTGCGTGCAAACATACAGAATAGGTGCAGCTGGCTGTAAGATAATATCTTCAGGATTTCCATGTATCCAAAGTCAAGGATCTGAGACCAACCCCAGTTGATGTCGTCACAAGTTCTTGTGTATCTAAAATACCTTCACCCAGAGGCAGCAGAGGTTCAGAAACGTCCTCTGTGCAATTAATTCTCTTCTTCCAGGAGTAATCTCACACGGGAAAAGGGACCAAAGACCCACAGCAGCAACAAGATAATCCTCAGTACTTCTGTATTCTCATGGCTGAAGAAGTGGGCACTCACATCTATGTCTTTTATGCCATATATGCAGCCGAGATCGCTGCTGGGATACTCAGTAATGCCTTTATTGTGTGTGTGAATTCCCTGGATTGGATTAATGGGAAACGCCTGAACTCATGCGATCTGAACATGTTTGCCCTTGGTCTTTCCAATGCTGGTCAATCCTGCTTTAGTGGTCTCTTTATTTCCAGCAGCTTTCTCTACCCACAGATCTTCATGGTGAATTATGTCTTTGAAGCTGTTTATGCTCTTAGTATCTTCACCAGCCTCTCCAGCTCATGGCTCACCGCCTGTCTCTGCTTGTTTTACTGTGTGAAGATTATACATTTCAAGAGTGGTCCCTTGGCCTGGTTAAAGATGAAGATTGATACAGTATTGCCTTGGCTGATCTTGGTAGCAGAAGTTATATCTTTCACCTGCAGCTTTTCTGGAATATGGGCATTTACTAAACTGTTTCCCAAGAATGATACAACTGCCCTCAGAGGCAACATCTCCTCAAAGGCAGCTGAGTTCCAAAAGAATACCAGGCACATTGTCTCTTTTTTTATTCCGAGCATTATCCTGCCTTTCCTCATTGTGCTAGGCACCACCATCGGTATAATGTGGTCACTTTGTAGGCACACACGTCAGATGAAGCAGAAGATGGCAGTCGCCAGTTCCAGCCTGAAGATTCACAGAAGGGCGACCGGCACAATGATGGGCCTTCTTGTTCTCTATCTCAGCTTCTATGTGGCAAATGTTCTTTTGACTATCGGCATACTGACAGGTGTCGAGATTTGGGGAATTGTCATTCTTGTGTTGGCGTTTTCCCCTGTGGAGTCTGTCCTTCTGATCCTGGGGAACTCCAAGCTTAAGCAGAACTGTCACAAGTTATCTCATCTCATGCTATGTAAGGGAAGACATTAAAGCGTCCCAGCATTTATTATATATCTGAGTGTTATTGCATGATGTAGTCTGGGTATTTAATGGGCATAATGTCAGAAAATTGCCCCATTTAATGCAGTAAGAAATATATTCTGTAAGCATCTTGTGTAATGTTCATACACGTGTAATTCTAGATTAACACGTGTAATAATAGATGTGTTCTGCACAATGTTTCTTAGCAGGATGTATTTAATAAACATGCCAAGTTATTTGATGCTCTGTCTTTTTTTAAGTACTGTGTAAAACAAACTCACCCAGTCTCATTCCTCCCTTCTGTCTGTCTCTCCTGCATACTGACACTGTGGCTGTACGGGGGGGGGGGGGTCCGGGAGGGGGGATATTTTAAGGTATGGTGCAGGGAGGTGGGTGAGTATATTGGGGTACGGTGCCGGGAGGTGGGTGAGGCTTTTTAAAATGCATTTCCAAACATTGCCAATTTTATTTGACCCAAATCGATTCCTGCAGAACTTATAAGGACAAAAATATCCTCAGAAATAAACAATATCCATCACAAGTTGCTGTTTTGCCGCCAGATCACAGCTCCCACACATTTTGCTTGGCTCACAAGCTCATGCGGAAGCTTTGCCAATCTCTAATGTTGTCAGTCTACATAATGGCCACAAGGTGTCACTGCAGCACAGCCTAGATTATGGAGTCTATGGGAGTCCTCTGTATATTAGGCCTCATCCATAGTAGGCATATGACATCACACGTGTCTGTACGTGAAGAGATCCGTGGCCTGCAAGGTTGCACGACGGGGGGCATGGTGAGGGCGTGCCGGGGGACAGGCCTATGACGTCACATGAGTGGTTCACTCTGTGACGGTAGTGGTAGAGGGGGGACCTAATAAAGAGGAATCCCAGCTATTTACCCCTAAAGAAAAAGTGTAACTTGGCTGTCCTGGTAATATTTAATCCAGCCAAATGTCTTTAATATCTGGGGAAGAACAGGGAATGTGTAAATGTATTCCAAAGCCTGTATTCTTCTATTCCTTGTGGCAATCCTTCCCCCCGTTAGAAAACCGACATTGTCATGCTGTGTTTTGGGCTAGCTGTGTGTAATTCTAAGTCCTGTCTTTGACATAATTACCCTATGTCTGTATTTATGCCTGTGTTAGCAATTCCTCCCAGATTAGATACCTGGGATTGTGTGGTGATGGAATTAACATGTCAGCCCTGCAAATGTAAATTATGTTATGTGCCTGTTCCTATCATTTGTACGGAGGGAGTTTCTGTAACCCATTTAGCTGAACTGTTCTATAGAAAAGATATGATCAGAACAAAGGTAGGGCACTAGTTAATAGAATCAGTTACCAGGTCTTAGCCCCAGGCACTGCTTCTCTTGGCTGGCTACACTTGCTCAATGTTAAAGGATAGCCACCAATGGGTATATACTGTAGGGAACACTGCTGGTCAGGGCAGGAGGCTATCAGGTGGAGAGACACTCTGGGAAGGAGTGTGGAAATTCCCTCAAAGAACCATCTGAGAGACACTCTGGGAAGGAGTGTGGAGTTGGACTGTGACCAGCTGGAGATACTAGTCAGTGTGGCTGCTGTGTGTTCAGCACGCTGATATCCTGAAGCAGAGAAACGGACAGGGGAAACCCATGTGAAGTGGGTCCCTGCACCTAGGAAAGGTAGATCTCATTCTCCTAGACCCCCATAAGTGTATATTTTTGTAGTTTGTATTCTTGTGTGTTTCCGAGGTCTTTTTCAAAATAAACTTCATTTTATTTCACTGCCTTGTTTGCCCTGGGACTGAACTCTGGTCAACCGTGACACACAGTCATTGGCTGAATCTCGCACATGACCCAGCCATAGCGAAGCATATTCAAACAAGTTTGTCTCGCAGCGCATCGGCTGCCTCGTGCTCACGTACACGCACGCACGATCTATGGACATGCACATTGGCCTCCAGTTGCTTGTATTTGGCACGAGCAACATCACTCGCGCCGTCATATCAACTTTGGGCGGCCTTAGGCCGAGTCCATAGAAGGACAGGCCGCGCTGAGCCGTACGGATGCTCAGCACTGAGCCCCTGAATCCTCAATGAGGATGCCTTTAGAGGGGGCTCACGCGAGCATTCCGCAGGCGTGCTGAGGCGCTGGATTTTTCATCCGACAGCCAAGCTGTTTTTCAGAGCGCTGTCGGCTGAAAACATCCAATCAGCGCGGAGCAGCGTCAACGTCACAGTGCCGTGACGTTGACGTCGGTGCGTCGTAGGCTATAGGCCCAGCGACGTCACTGCCCCGCCTCCCTCAGTCTCCCCCCGACTCCGATCACGCCCGCTGGCTCGCCTGCATGGGCATGAAATTGCGCAGATTTTAGCAGGCGAGCCTCAGCGTCAGCGCGCCTCAGCCCTGCTACCCCCTCTATGGCCCCAGCCTTAGACTGCTAGATGATGGAGTGTATGAGTGTCCTCTATACATTAGATTACTTCCTGGTTAAATCATTTCAGCTTCCTCTTGCACTTAAAGTGAAAGGATCATATTCATCATGTAACGCCTCTTCTGCATTTTAATGTCCCTATCCTGATTTAAGATGCTTTTTACTTTATTACAGTAATCAAACCCATAAACCAAACATGTAAAATAACCAATAGAGTGTATAATTCCCCTTTGGAATTAGTATGGCCTTAGAGGGTTAAGTGCGTCGGCCCACACAGAGTAACTCCCTTTTCCCTATCAGGTGGTGCTAGGTAACTAGGCAGAATTATAGTTCTGCCCATTCCTTTCTAAAAGCAGTGATGTCATAGCATGATATGTATGGTAAGGAGAGAGTTCTCAGCTCCCTGGAGTTGTCACAGATGAGGGACCCCACTGTCAATAGTGTATATTGGTTTAGAATATAGATATGTCTAGAATATAGTAAGGATCCCCATTATTGTGTTATAGGTAGGGACAGTACCCTGTATATACGTGGTCCAAAGAAATAGTTCCCGACTACTTTTATCCTTCATATAGAGGCAGCAAATACCCTGATGGGGCTCCTCAAGCTGCTGCTCGAGGCATATTTGGATCAACATAATCAGAGAGTCTATAGCTGACTTTCACCCAGAAGACCATGTGATGGCATTCAGTACCCGAGATGGGGATACAGTCAGCAAACAGAGAGAGAGAGAGAGAGAGAGAGAGAGAGAAAGAGAGTAGTACCAGGCCCAGTAGGGGCCCACCGGAGGTGGAAATTTACCTATATAGGAAGAAGTTCATAGGCAGCTTGAAAAAATTTAAGTCAGTAAGGCACCTGGCCCCGATGGTATACATCCAAGAGTTCTCAAGGAGTTAAGTTCAGTAATAGCCAAACCATTACATTTAATATTCAAGAACTCAATTTCCACAGGCTCAGAACCACAAGATTGGCCTAAAGCAGATATGGTGCCTATATTTAAAAAGGGAGCTAGATCACAACCAGGGAATTACAGACCTGTAAGCCTGACTTCAAAAGTGGGGAAACTATTTTAAGGTTTAATATGGGAAAATATTTAGGAATACTTCATAGAAAACAAAATTATTAGAAATAGTAAGCATGGATTTATGAAGGATAGATAATACCAAACTAATCTTATTTGTTTCTTTGAGGAGGTAAGTAGGAATTTAGACCTGAGTAATGCTGTTGATTTGGTCTACTTAGATTTGGCAAAAGCCTTTGATATGGTTCCACACAAGAGGTTGGTGTACTGTACAAAATAAAGCAAATTGGACTCGGTTAAAATATATACACATGGATTGAAAACTGGTTGAAGGACAGACAACAGAGGGTTGTCATAAATGGAACTTTTTCAGGTTGGGCTAAGGTCGTGAGTGGAGTACCTCAGGGATCTGTACTGACAATTGCAATAAAAGGGAAGACTTTATTGGACAATCCCGAGTATTAAAAACTAAATTATTAAAAAAGGGTCATGATGAACATAATGTATACCGGGCCTATCAGAGAGCTTTAAACATGGACAGATCACTCACACTAAAACAGAATGGTAGCAATAAAACTAGACAGGATACCCAGGATGCATTATTTATTACACAATACAATGGAGCTGCTACAAAAATTAAAAACATTATGACGCGTCATTGGGACATATTAAAGTGTGATCCAGTGTTAGCACCAATCAACTCTGATAGACCACGCGTAGTTTATAGAAGAGCACGGACCATTAAAAACATTCTAGCCCCTTCTAAACTAAGAAAAGTTAAAACATTTGGAAACAAAACGCCAGTATCCTCCAAAAGAATAGGCAATTATTGCTGAGGAGGGAGGTGTATTACATGTAAACATATAAATAAAGGGGCTGTGTCAATTAAATCAAAACATACATCTAAATTATATCCGATAAAAGATCTAATTAACTGTAAAACTACATTTGTAGTATATTTATTGGAATGTGATTGTGGCCAACAATACGTAGGTAGAACTAAAAGAAGTCTTAAAGAACGATTTTTAGAACATAGAAACAATATTTTAAAAGGATTAATGACTCATAGTGTTCCTAGACATTTCTTTTATAAACACAATAAGGATCCAGCTAAATTAAACGTCACTGGAATAGAACACATAGGGCCCAATGAATATGGAGGGGACAGGGTGTTAAGGCTGAGACAGAGAGAGACTTTTTGGATACATCAGCTTAACACCTTGTCTCCTAATGGGCTCAATGAAGAAATTGATATGGCAGCTTTTTTATAATACCAAACATTTTTAATCTAAGTCTATGGAATCAGAGTATTTATTTAAGGATTTATAATGTTTTACAATGTTTATTCAATAGAATGTAATGGTATTGTCTTGCAGTGTTCACAGAGTTTTAAATTCACATAAAATTATTTTAATGGTTTAATAAAATTCATGTTTTTACCTTGTTTATTACATACTTATGTTATTAAAGTGCATTCCCTTTATTATGTTGTACACTCGTGGGAACACTGCAGATGAATACCAATTGGGCACTGATGTAAATTATGGATCATCTTATGTGAATAATTAATTGTCTAATTGATACATGCTTGCTATATAACAATGAGACTTGTGCAACCAGCAATGAACGTGCCCCTGACGAAGAGGACAAGCGTCCTTGAAACGCGTAGGGCGGACATTGCTAAGGTTGCTGCTGTTGGCTGGCACTCGGCATTGAGAGGACGCAGTGAGCGGAAATCCTGGAGTTCCGTGCTCGGAGAAGAAGCAGGTGACCGCCCATAACCCAACCCCCTGATCGACGTCACGCGCCGACGTCGCGAGTCAGCTGACGCGGAAGCGGAACGATCGCTGATCGGGACAAGGAGGAGGGCTGTACATCAACGCACCGAAACGAACTGAAGCGTCCAGGCACCCCTGTTCCTGCGGTTGTTATTTATGCCGAAATGCTTGTACCAACTTACATCTTGTGAGTTTTTATAACCGTTTTTAATTGATCATAAATCCGACAGTACTACCCTATGGGCCTTGCGCTTTTTTCTTTTGTCTTCCCCTATCTGTACTGGGACCCCTGATTTTAACTTGTTTATGAATGACCTTGAGGTTGGCATCGAGAGCAACGTCTCCATCTTTGCTGATGATACTAAATTGTGTAAGATAGTAGAATCAGAGCAGGGTGTATTTTCTCTCCAGATGGACTTGGAGAGGCTTGAAACTTGGGCAAGTAAATGGCAGATGAGGTTTAATACAGATAAATGTAAGGTTATGCATTTCGAAAGCAAGAATAAACAGGTGACTTAAAAATTAAATGGGGATAAATTGGGAGAATCCTTGATGAAGAAGGATTTAGGAGTGCTTGAAGACAGCAGGATTTGGAATAGTGCACAAAGTCATGCAGTAGCTGCAAAGGCAAACAAGATCGTATCTTGCATTAAACGGGCAATGGATGGAAGGGAAGTAAACATAATTATGCCCCTTTACAAAGCATTACAGGCATACCCCGCATTAATGTACGCAATGGGACCGGAGCATGTATGTAAAGTGAAAATGTACTTAAAGTGAAGCACTCCCTTTTTTCCTCCTATCGATGCATGTACTGTACTGCAATCGTCCTATATGTGCATAACTGATGTAAATAACGCTTGTGTAACAGGCTCTATAGTCTCCCCGCTTGCGCACAACTTTGGTGCAGGTAGGGAGCCGGTATTGCTGTTAAGGACGTACCGACAGGTGCATGCGTGAGCTGCCGTTTAACTATTGGACGAGTGTACTTAAAGTGAGTGTTCTTAAAGCGGGGTATGCCTGTAGTAAGACCACACCTTGAATATGGAGTACATTTGGACGCCACTCCTTAGAAAAGACATTCTGGAACTAGAGAGAGTGCAGAGAAGAGCCACCAAACTAATAAAGGGGATGGACAATCTATCTTATGAGGAGAGACTAGCTAAATTAGATTTATTTACATTAGAAAAGAGGCGTCTAAGAGGGGATATGATAACTATATACAAATATATTAAGGGACAGTACAAGGAGCTTTCAAATCAACTATTCATCCCAAGGGCAGTACAAAGGACTCGGGCCATCCCTTTAGGTTGGAGGAAAGGAGATTTCACCAGATGATGGCAGATACAATAGATATCTTCAAAAAAGAGGTTGGACATCTTGTAAGAAAGGAAAGGTATACAGGGATATACCAAATAAGTAAACATGGGAAGGATGTTGATCCAGGGAGTAATCTGATTGCCAATATTTGGAGACAGGAAGGAATTTATTTTTCCTCTTATGAAATATCATTGGATGATATGTCACAGGTTTTTTTGTTTGCCTTTCTCTGTATCAATATACTGTACGTACGGATATAGGATAAAGTATCTGTCATCTACATTTAGCATACAGTAGGTTGAACTTGATGTCTTTTTTCAACCTCATCTACTATGTATCTATGAACTTCGGCAGCAAAGGCAGGATCAACAGAACACTGAATGTATCAGCTACTGCAACTACAAGAAAAGCATGATGGGTGCAGAAAAACTGCAGAAGTTTCAAGCAAAGAAGGTGACCTCAGTATCCCTGATGTGCCTGAGTCTTTCAAAATAAAGTGTAAGGATGTGTTGTCCTTTGTTCCCGCGCGCCGGCCATGTCGTCCTTCTGCGCTTCACGGTGAGGTGCAAGAAGCTCCAGCCAGACGGCCATCTTCTCCTGCCCTCGTGGAGGACGGCAAAAAGTGAGTTATTTAAGTTTTCTCGCTACGTCTTGGCTAGTTCAAGCGGATATAGCGGGAGGACTTAAGTTGTGATCCAGGGGTTTGTTGCAGGTGTTCCGCAAGGGATCTAGGCGCTTCCAACAGTGGCGGGTCGACTTTAAGGCTGTACACAACGTGGCACTGATGGGTTTATAACGGTAACTGGTAACAAAACCTAAAACAACGCGTTTTAAGTGTCCAACTTCTGCAACTTATTTCGGGCGTCACTTGGTTCGCTTAGGTTTCGGTGAGGGGGGCCCTCCGGTCCACTCCGGCTCCGGGGCTGGTTCGTCCTCCGCCGTTTCGAGCAGGGGGCTGTGCATGCCCAGGGCTTTCAGGAATCCCGAGCCCTCCCTGATGTCTTTTAACATAAAGGACCTCCCGTTTTTCGTGACTTGAAGTCCGAACGGGAAGGCCCAGCGGTAACGTGTATTAGAGTCGCGGAGCACCTTGGTTACTGGGAACAGTGTTCGGCGCCTCGCCAAAGTAAGGGGAGAGAGGTCCTGAAATATTTGGAGCTTGTTTGCTTCAAATTCGACCGTTGGCATTACTCTTGTGAGCCGCAAGACTGCTTCTCTGGTGGAGTAATAGTGCAACCGGAGGATGATGTCTCTCGGTTGCTCGTTTTGCGTTGGACGAGACCTTAGGGCCCGATGGCAGCGGTCCATCAGCAGTCTTTCTTTTGGGCTTTCTGGTAAAAGGGACTCCAGCCATCTTTCCACAAAGGTCTCACAGTCTCCTATTTCTTCCGAGACCCCGCGGATTCTAATGTTATTTCTTCTATCGCGGTTCTCCGCGTCCTCTTGTCTCTCTTTCAGTTCCTCTATTTGTTTCTGGAGGTCCGCCGTCTTCTTTTCTGTTTTCCTCCCCGCCTTAAGTGTGAGATCTACTTTGGTCTCCAATTCATCTGTGCGTGTCCCCGTGTCCTCCTCGAGCTGCTCCAGGATCCAAAATGGCCGACGCCGGAAACCGGAAGCGGATATGGCTAATCGGAGGCACAGACATTGGCGCCATCTTGGAGGTGGCAAAACAGCCCAGAGCGACCGCAGGCCGTGAAGGCCCCACAGGCAGGACCGGACACCTAAAAGACACAGATACAAACACTATACGAGCGACGGGAGGCAGACAGGCCCCGGAAGGTGGCGCGTGCAGAAGCGCAGAGAGGAGGGGAACAGGGCCTCAGATTAAAGCTTAGTAACATACAAACATGTACATTAGCCTAGATACCAACGGGAGCGGAGGACAAGATCCCCCCCCCTACGCCCTAGATAGTCATTCCAGGGAGGCTGCCCCTATAAAAGCTCCGCCACACTACAGACAACAAAGGGCCAATCTAACAGGGGAAGCAATAGGCTCGGCACTCAATATAGTGGGAGGTACATGGCGGACCTAACTCCAAGTAGAGTGAGGGAGAGAGACACAACGTTTGACACGGGTACAGGTTACGTTTCAAACACATAGTAAACCCGATAAGCAAATACAGGCCCACGGGCAGCTGCATGAAACAGCAGCAGAAAGATGCTCGATAGGCAAAGTAAAAGCCCAGGCAGGCCTACAAAGGGTAGTAAGGTTAAAAACGCGGGCCGGGGGGCAAGAGGGAGCTCTATACCCCGAGGTCAGCATGTGCCATGGACGAGATCTTGGAGGGTGGGTTCCCCAGAATCCCGTCAAAGTCCTTTGGGGAGGGAGTGAGGGTAAGGGCCTTAGGGAAAGGGGGCCACACTCCTCGAAGGCGCTGGACTCTGTTTCAAGACAAGGGTGTCTTGTTAAGGAGCCCATGTTATTTACATATGTTTATTCACACGATGTTTTTTCTTGTATGTCATTCTTGTACCTTCCCTATTGTGTCATGCCCCCCCCTTCTCCCCCACCTACCCCCCCAGCGACAGAGGCCACCATCGAGGCAGAAGACACAGCCCGACCAGCTGGAAAATGGAGAAGGACTACACAGGGAGAGCCCAGCCAGTGGCTAGCAGTTATCGGAAAGAAGCCACCAAACAATGATCCAAATGGGTAGAGAGATTTGTTGCATTTCCCATAATGTAAAGGGACTGAATAACCCAGCTAAACGTAAGTTGGCCTTTAAAGACTATAAGAGACACAAAGCTGACATTCTTTTCCTTCAAGAGACTCACTTCTCAAAAAAAAGTTTCCCCAAATATATAGACAAAGAATTTAACACGATCTACCTACTGTAGCCTCTGCCTCAGTGAAAAAAAGAGGAGTGGCCATTGTACTCCACAAAAACCTACTGTTCGACTTAGACAAAAAAGTCATAGACGGCGAAGGCAGATACATTATCTTAGTGGGTTCCATTCAAGGCCAGGCTATCACATTAGCCTCGCTGTACACCCCATGCGAACAAGCAGCAGATTTTTTTGCTCTTTTCTTTGGGCGCTTACAGCGTGAAGCACAAGGCCAAATAATACTAGCAGGAGATCTGAATAGGGCATTAAATCCAAAGGTAGACAGATGTACAGCCCCTAACCCGCCCAATAAACGGGACATGCTAACAATCTCACACGGACTCCGGAACTGTCAGTTAGTAGACATATGGAGGGAACATCACCCTCAGGCCAGAGACTACACTTTCTATTCCCACCCCCACGACCGTTATAGCCGGATAGATTACTTCCTGGTGTCCAGTAGACTGGTCCCACTGGTCTCCCATACGGGCATACACGATATTTCGTGGTCAGACTATGCACCTATTGAGCTGCGGTGCGAGCTACAGCTGCGAGATAGACCGGGAACGAACTGGAGAATAAATGAACTACTGCTAAAAATCCCTAAATTTGACCTAGAAATCGCAGACAAAATCAGAGAATATTTTGAAGAGAACGAGGGGAGTGTATCCTCACCTGCCACTTTGTGGGAGGCCCATAAGGCTACCCTCCGAGGATCTCTTATGTGTCTAGCGGCTAGACGCAAAAGAGAACAAGAGAGTCAGATAAAGGAGCTGAAGGCGAAATTGACATCCCTGACAGCACTGCATAAAACCTCCAAAAAAGAGGCAATCTTGGCTCAGATCCAAGATACCAAAAAGCAATTAAATCTAAGACTGACATCTCAAGCTGAAAAAGAAATGAGCTGGACGAAACGTCGGTTCTTTGAGAAGGCGAACAGGCCAGACACACTTCTAGCGACTAAACTTAGAAACAAACAACCAAATTATCAGATACAATCAATACGCACGCAGGGAGGGGAACTCACCTCTAATCCTAAGCGAATCGTAGAGGAATTTAAGTGCTACTACGCATCGCTATACGATGGAGGTAAGGTTATCCACAATCAAAAAACTAATACTAATCTCCAAGAATTCCTGAGAGAGGCAAATTTGCCCAAATTGGGTCGAGTGGAAAGAGAGGCACTACAGGAAGACTTCTCTCTAGAAGAGTTGACAGAGGTCATAAAGTCTCTTAAGCCAGCCAAGGCGCCCGGCCCAGATGGCTATTCCAACTTATACTACAAAAAATACTTAAAACTTCTAGCCCCACACTTATTGAAACTCTTTAATTCGATACTACAGGGAGCTTCCTTCCCGGCGCAGATGCTTCAGGCGTCCATTTCATTGATCTATAAGGCTGGAAAGGACCCGGCAGACTGTAAGAGCTACCGGCCCATCTCTTTAATCAACACAGATATTAAAAAAATTTCAAAACTTATAGCCAACAGAGTGGGTATCGTCCTTCCCAAGCTGATACATCCAGATCAGGTGGGGTTCATTGGCGGCAGACGACACCAGAAGAATAATTGACGTAATTGATCTGGCCCAAAAGCAAAATATTTCTTCTATGGTGCTTAGTCTGGATGCCGAAAAAGCATTTGACCGGATAGACTGGCCCTACCTAAAAGAGACGCTTGGGGCGTTTGGCTTTGGAGGAGGCTTACTGAGAGCCATCTTAGCACTGTACGAGGGTCCAGCAGCGAGGGTGAGGCACCAGGGATTCCCATCTGAACTTTTTCAGATTCACAGTGGCACAAGACAGGGATGCCCGTTGTCCCCTTTGCTGTTTGCCCTATGTATAGAACCCTTGGCGGCACATATTAGGAACAGCCCGGATGTCAAGGGCATAACTTTCAAGGAGCAGTCACACAAGGTTGCCCTGTACGCTGATGATGTGATCCTGACATTATCGCAGCCTCTTACCTCTCTGCCCAATGTATTCTCAATTCTAGGGAGATTCCATCAAATTTCGGGTTTCAAAATTAATCAGGCCAAATAAGAAGCACTCAATCTAAATCTACCTAAATCAACCGAAAAACTAATTGGACTCAATTTTAATTTTAAATGGCAGCCCTCCACGATTAAATATTTAGGGGTTAATCTCACTAAAGACTACAAAACCTTATATAAGGCAAATTACCCACAGTTGTTTCGGACACTAAAGGAGGACCTACGGCGATGGGCAGAATATGGCATCTCGTGGATAGGTAGGATACATAGCGTAAAAATGAATCTTCTGCCACGAGTGCTATATCTCTTTCAGACCCTCCCGATTCCCCTGCCAAGAGAAGAGACCCTCTCTTTACAGTCCGCGATAACAAAATTTATTTGGAACAAAAAAAGTCCCAGAATTAAAAAAGACATCTTGAGGAGGCCGACCTCGAGAGGAGGGCCGGGCGTGCCGTGCTTGTTCGCTTACTACGAAGCAGCTCAATTAACGCAGATTCTGCAGTGGCACACAGACCCGAACCTTAGGAGATGGGTGGCACTGGAGAGGGAGTGCTGCGCTCCGGTGGATCTGAAGAACCTGATTTGGCTACCCAAGAGTAGCCATCTACGGATGTCAACACCACTGCAGGCCATGAGATATTCCCTGAAAATATGGGAGGCCACCAAATTTAGATGTTCTCTCACAACACAGCAATCATTGATGACCCCCATATGGGGCAACCCAGATTTAGTTCCAGGCCTGGACAGCGCTCAGTTCACAAAGTGGATTCTAGCAGGCTATCTCCGATTATATGATCTAGAGAGCAGGGATGTAGTAAAATCCTTCGCTCATGTAAAAGAGGAAAAAAACATTCCGAATACCGAATTGTTTAGATACTTACAGATCAGGGCCTTCTACAATGAGACCCCTATCCGGCCGCGGAGAACAAATTTTGAGCAGCTGTGTGCCAGACAAACGGACGCACAGGGACTAACCTCTCGCATGTACAGGGAAGTGATCTGTCCGGAGACTGCCGACACGCCTAGACTTAGGTACATGAGGCAATGGGAAGAAGACTTGGGGGACGTATTAGAGGACGACGAATGGGACAGGATCCTACAGGCAGCAGCAAAGAGCTCTATCTGTACCACACTAAAGGAGAACGCCTATAAGGTCCTGATGCGTTGGTACTATACCCCAACAAAACTCTCAAAATTTGTCAGAGGCTATTCCCCACTCTGCCCCAAGCGGTGTGGGGAAAGAGCAGATATGCTCCATATGCTGTGGTCATGTGTAAAAGTGGCCCCGGTTTGGGTACAGATTCAAGAGTGGCTGCAGCGGATCCTAGAGATCGAGATCCCCCTGGACCCATGGCTGTTCCTGCTAGGTCGGCGGGTCCCAGGGTTCTCGAACGCAACACACAGACTAATTGCTCACTTCGCCACGGCCACTAGATGTGAGCTCGCAGCATTGTGGAAGCAACCAGAGATCCCAATCATACCCAAAATCAGAAACAGAATTTGGTTCGTTTGCCGGATGGAACAGTTGACAAGTCTGGTCAACGACACCGGCACAAATTTTCTAAAAGTTTGGTCGCCTTGGTTGGCACAAACAGACATCCCGGGGGTCGATCATACCAACATATTGCAATGATAATTAGAAAAGGCGTTCTCCGGTAGTGAAATGGATCCTAGACGATAGACCAGGTGATAAGCGTCGAAAAAAGGTGGACTTAGCTAAAGCATATCCTAAAATAGGGAAAGATGAGTTGTATAAAGTCGAACAAAGAGCGGTGGCCCCAATCGTTTCCAGGGCAATCTATGAAGACACAAAACGAAAACAGCCGAAGTCGCTCCACACCCCTCCCCCCCCCCCTTTTCCCCTCCCTACCCCTGGTTCCTTTGTACATCAGGTATGTCATGTCACGTTAAGTATGTTAATTGGAGGAGGAACACAAAAAACAGAAATGAGGTGATTCGTTGGAAGCCAATGGTTTGTGTTAACCTGTATGTACTGTTTCACCGAATAAAATGAAAGTTTAAAAAAAAAAAAAAAAAGTGTAAGAGCGGAAAAGCAAAGAGCTTCTCAGCTTACCAAGGAAATTGAAGACAATCTGCAGATGACCCAGCGACATCAGAATGGGGCCAAGGTGTCCTGCAGCCTAGAGCGAAGGGAACATTCATCCGAGGAACAGCCGAATCTCCCGAGGCAGAATCAATGGAACCCGAAGAAGTGTCTGTACAGTTGTGACAGTGAGAAACCCTGAACAAACAGTACCAGGAAGGCGGAGCTAGAACCAATAAGTGACTATCCAACCCTGACGATGCCATGAAAACTGCCAGACATGATGGTAATCTCCTCACTGAACGATTGGAACAGGAGATCTGCATCTGTGACATACAGAAGCCTCTGCTCATAGTTTACTCTGATTCAGGGACTAAGTTGAAGGACCTGGGGACTGATCTAGAGAAGGTCAATGCTATTTCCGCCACGGTCAAGAAACAGAGTTGCTCTAATGAAATTATTGCTGACTGGAAGCAGAAGTATGAGGAAGCTAAGGCAGAGATGAAAGTCTTTCAGAAGAAGGCCCTCAGTCTCAGTATAGAGCTTGAACTCTCTCAGAAGTAGTCAAACAGTCTCAGCATAAAAATGGGAATCTCTCAAAAGGAGTTTTGCAGTCTTAGTGCAAACCTCAGAGTCTCTCAAAGAGAGATTTGCAGAGTTTACAGAGCTGGAAATCTCTCATAAAGAGGTCCACTTTCTCAGCATACTGTAGAGCTGAATGTCTCTTGCATAGAAGTCAGCGGTCTCAGAACAGAGTCTCAGAACAGAGATTCAGTCTCAGTACAGAGCAGGAAGTCTCTCAGAAAGAGCTTTGCACTAAACAGAGAGCTAGAAGTCTCGCACCAGGAAATTTGAAGACTCAGCACGGAGGTGTGTAAATGAAAGGATGACTACGGAAAGGTCCTGAGTGTTATAGAGACTGTAAAAAAAAGAGAAAGCTGATAGAGGAGGTTTCAAACCTGACTGATCAAGTCAGTGAAGGAAATGGGAAAATTCACGAAGTTAGAAAGGTGAAGAAACAAATCCAACAAGGAAAGTTGGATGTGCAGTTAGCACTGAAAGAAGCAGAGGGCGCTTTGGAGCAGAAAAGAGGCCAAACGATTTGTTTCCATGTAGAACTCTCTCAGATCAGAGCTTTAAAAGAAAGAAGAGACGCGTTCTAACACTCTAGAAATACGACAGAGCTCTTATCCCAGCATGGCTGGAGAGAGAAAGGTATCTGCACAAACGCTCTGCAGCGCTCACCATACAGGCCGCATACAGAGTCAGGAAAACTCGCCAGCTTTATCGCCAGAATAAAGTAGCCCGTCCTCTCCAGTCACTATGGAGAATGCAACGACAGAGAAAGAATGATGAACATTTGAAGCAATGTGTCATTTTTCTCCAGTCACGTTAGGACGTATCTGCAGCAAAGATACTACAGGAAAATTAAGGAAGCTGCTGGTGTGATTCATTCCAGATATAGGTCCTACGTCAAGACGCTATGTCCTGAAACGCGTCAAAGTTACCATGTACTTCACTCTGACCACTTATTAAACTACTGTTTTTACTTCAACTGGCTGCAGCCCCCAGTGTTTGTTTGGCAGTGCACCGCTATTGGACCCCTGGGACCACCCTCCTTTGATATCACACCCAGCGTGATGCACGCATCCAGCTGAGACAGAGCTGTGCTGCAAAGGGAGACTGACACTGGCTGACATGGTATGTACCCTTGGTTTGTGCTGGGGATTCACTCAGTACCTTTATGGTATATATAGAGTTCTGAGCTAGCCATTCAGCATTATTGGTACTATTATACCTTTGTTTAGATTGTCTTATAGAGTCTCCCCAGCACTTATTTGTGCTCTCTAGCTTATGGATTACAAACACACATTCTGATTTCAATCCTTATCCCTGGGACAGCTTAGACCTGATTGGGTGCTCATACCCCTTACCAAACGTCTGCAGCAAAGTTACTACAGGAAAATTAAGGAAGCTGCTGTGTGATTCATTCCAGATATAGATCCTACGTCAAGACCAAGCACGCTGTGCGCTGCTATAAGCGCGCCCACAATGCCGTCTCAGTGCTACCAACGGCTTTCCATAAAATCCAGGAAAGAAGAACCGAATTACAACTGAGAAGCACAATACAATTCCAGTCATGCTACCGTGCCCCTCCCCAAATACACACACACACACACACACACAAACACACACACACACACACACACACACACACACACACACACACACACACACACACACACACACACACACACACACACACACACACAACCATACCTAAATACACACTCACAATCCCTCTCCCAATTACACACACACACCCCTCCCCAAATACACAGACAAACCCAAAAGACCCCCTCCCCAAATAAACACCCAAAAGACCCCCTCCCCAAACACACACACACCCCTCTCCCCAAATACAAACACAAAAATCATCCTCCACAAATACACACACACACACACACACACACACACACACACACACACACACACACACACACACACACACACACACACACACACACACACACACACACAACCATACCTAAATACACACTCACAATCCCTCTCCCAATTACACACACACACCCCTCCCCAAATACACAGACAAACCCAAAAGACCCCCTCCCCAAATAAACACCCAAAAGACCCCCTCCCCAAACACACACACACCCCTCTCCCCAAATACAAACACAAAAATCATCCTCCACAAATACACACACACACACACACACACACACACACACACACACACACACACACACACACACACACACACACACACACAACCATACCTAAATACACACTCACAATCCCTCTCCCAATTACACACACACACCCCTCCCCAAATACACAGACAAACCCAAAAGACCCCCTCCCCAAATAAACACCCAAAAGACCCCCTCCCCAAACACACACACACCCCTCTCCCCAAATACAAACACAAAAATCATCCTCCACAAATACACACACACACACACACACACACACACACATACACACACTAAGCCCCTCCCCAAATACAGAAACACACACACACACACACACACACACACACACACAATAGGCCACTTACCCAAATACAGAAACACACACACACACACACACACAATAGGCCACTTACCCAAATACAGAAACACACACACACACACACAAACATTAGGCCCCCAACTACAGACAAACACACATACAATTGGTTCCCCTCCCCAAATACAGATATACACAAACACACACAATAGGACCTCTCCCCAAATACACTCACACACACACACACACAATAGCCCCACCTCCCCAATATGGACACACACACACACACACACACACAATATGCCCCCTCCCCAAATAGAGATACACGCACACACAATATGCCCCCTCCTCCAATAGAGATACACACACACGCACACACAATAGGCCCCCCTCCCCAAATAGAGATACACACACACGCACACACAATAGGCCCCCCTCCCCAAATAGAGATACACACACAAGCACACACAATAGGCCCCTTCCCCAAATAGAGATATGCAAACACACACAAAATAAGCCCCCTCCCCAAATAGAGCTACACACACACGCACACACAATATGCCCCCTCCCCAAATAGAGATATAGACACATGCACACACAATAAGCCCCCTTCCCAAATAGAGATATGCACACACACGCACACACAATAAGCCCCTCCCCAAATAGAGATATGCACACACAACCATTATGCCCCCTCCCTAAATAGAGATATAAACACATGCACACACAATAAGCCCCCTCCCTAAATATAGATATAAACACATGCACACACAATAAGCCCCCTCCCTAAATATAGATATAAACACACGCACACACAATAAGCCCCCTCCCCAAATAGAGATATAAACACATGCACACACAATAAGCCCCCTCCCCAAATAGAGATATGCACACACACGCACACACAATAAGCCCCCTTCCCAAATAGTGATATACACGCACACACAATAAGCCCCCTCCCCAAATAGAGACACACACACACGCACACACAATAAGCCCTCTCCCCAAATACATGCGATTTCAAAGCGGTTGAGTTCTCTCTGGCCAGGAAGGTGCTGGCCCCTGGGCCGCTTGGGAGAGAAACCCTGCAGAAGGACTTTCAGACCCCTACTCCCACCGCAGGTAACTGACCACTGCCCGGTTTTGTTGTTTATTGTTGGTAAGGGGCCTGACCCCCCTACCCCTAGACAGGGGCTGTGCAATAAGTTAGTGCTCCCTATGGGAGTTTGGTCTGTTTTCCCGTTATCCCTATTTGCTGATCCAAAGCTGTTTATTTTTTTACTTTTCTGGCTAATAAAAGCCTATTTTGATTAAAAACACCTCCTGTTTTCAAAACCTCTGCACACGTCCCATACCCACCTCTTCCAACATATTAATGTCCCTATCATGTTTAAGATGCTCAGTAACTTTGTTACAGTAATTGAGACCCAAACACCATGTAAATGGAAAATAACAAATATTGTGTGTAACCCTCATTCCTTCCCCCCCCCCCCCCCAATCTCATGTCGGGTACATGAGGGGAAATTCTACTGTGGTTACCGTCTAAAGTATGGTGCAAACCTGCTAGCAACAGGGGGCTCTGAGTCTCCCTGATTGATTCCAGTCTCAGGCAAGAAGTCGTTTGAACTTTACTTTAAAGGAATACTTTATTTGCATCAGTGCATGGCAGACTGCCCATCTCACAGCATGTACTCAGCAGCACATCAGGTCTACACCTGTAGGATGGCCCTGAACATACACTCCAGCCAACGGGCACTGAGAGCAGTTCTAGCTCTTCCCTTATTCTCTATGGCAATATGAGGTATGATCTCCCTCCTCTCCCCAGAGGGGAGCCTCAGACTGGCAGAGCCCTGCACAGTCCAGGTAGGGTAGACCAGTCTCTCTCAACGGTAGAGACACTAACTAAATTCAGGAAGTGCTATGCAATACGTAGCTTCAGTAGGTACCACCCCTGTGTCTCTAATTGGACACAGAGCCTGATGACACTACCTTCACTGACTCACTGCACAGCATGTGTGGGGAAAACCCATGATGACTCCTGGCAACCTGCCTATACCAGGTATTACTGCCAGGAGGAAGGCAGACCTATAGCCCAAACCACACAGGGCTACATGTTCAATACACAGTACGCACGAAGAATGGGGTAAATCAGAGGATTACAAACAAATAAGGAAATAATATTACAAAGATTCCAAAATTGAAGTGAACAAAAAATTCAAAAACAAACAAAAAATCTGCAGCTACTTTAACCGCTTGTAGAAAATGTTTTTTTTCCCCAGCCATATTTCACCACAAAAAGGAAACTGGTTGATTTTACAATGTAGTGTCTATACAGGATAACGATGGGATAATCACTTGGTTTAAGGTGTTTTTGGCCTTGTATACACACATACAGAATAGGTGCAGCTGGCTGTAATATAATATCTTCAGGATTTCCATGTATCCAAAGTCAGGGACCTGAGACCAAACCCAGTTGATGTCGTCACAAGTTCTTGTGTATCTAAAATACCTTCACCCAGAGGCAGCAGAAGTTCAGAAACATCCTCTGTGCAATTCATTCTCTTCTTCCAGGAGTATTCTCACACGGGAAAAGGGACCAATATCCCCAGCAGCAACAAGATAATCCTCAGTACTTCTGTATTCTCATGGCTGAAGAAGTGGGCACTCACATCTATGTCTTTTATGCCATATATGCAGCCGAGATCGCTGCTGGGATAGTCAGTAATGCCTTTATTGTGTGTGTGAATTCCCTGGATTGGATTAATGGGAAACGCCTGAACTCATGCGATCAGATCATGTTTGCCCTTGGTCTTTCCAATGTTGGTCACTCCTGCATTTGTGGTCTTTTTATCTTCAGCAGATTTCTGTACCCACAGACCTACATGGTGGATTATGTCAATGTAGCAGTTTGTGCTCTTTCCAACTTCTCCGGCCTCTCCAGCTCATGGCTCACCGCCTGTCTCTGCTTGTTTTACTGTGTGAAGATTATACATTTCAAGAGTGGTCCCTTGGCCTGGTTAAAGATGAAGATTGATACAGTATTGCCTTGGCTGATCTTGGTAGCAGAAGTTATATCTTTCACCTGCAGCTTCCCTGGAGTCTGGGCCTTTAATAAACTATTTCCCAAGAATGATACAACTGCCCTCACAGGCAACATCTCCTCAAATGCTGCTGAATTCAAACAGGATACCATGGACTTTGTCTCTGTTCTTATCCCAAGCTTTCTCCTGCCTTTCCTCATTGTGCTGGGCACCACCCTCTGTATAATATGGTCCCTTTGTAGGCACACACGTCAGATGGAGCAGAACATGGCAGTCGGCAGTTCCAGCCTGAAGGTTCACAGAAGGGCGGCCTGCACAATGATGGGCCTTCTCCTTCTCTATCTCAGCTTTTATGTGGCAAATGTTCTTTTGACTATCGGCATGCTGACAGGTGTCGAATATTGGGGAACTCTCATTCTTTTGTTGGCGTTTTCCCCTGTGCAGTCTGCCCTTCTGATCCTGGGGAACTCCAAGCTTAATCAGAACTGTCACAAGTTATCTCATCTCATGCTATGTAAGGGAAGACATTAAAGCGTCCCAGCATTTATTATATCTTTGAGTTATTGCATGATGTAGTCGTGGTATTTATTGGGCATTGTGTCAGAAAATGGCCCCCTTTAATGCAGTAAGAAATATATTCTGTAATTATGTTGGCTAATGATCACACACGTGTAATTCTAGATTAATATATGTAGTAATAGATGTGTCCTGCACAATTTTTCTTAGCAGGATGTATTTAATAAACATGCCAAGTTATTTGATGCTCTTTCTTTTTTTATGTACTGGAGTCTTTATAAAACAAACTCACCCAGTTTAATTCAACCTCCCTTCTGTCTGTTTCTCTTGGATACTGACACTGTGGCTGGGCGGGGGGCTGGGGGGGGGGGGTGTTTTGGGGTACGGTGCCAGGAGGTGGGTGAGACTTTTAAAAATGAATTTCCGAACATTGTAACTTTTATTTTACCAAAATCGATTCCTGCAGAACTTGTAAGGACAAAAATATCCTCAGAAATCAACAATTTCTATAATTAATTTGCTGTTTTGCCAGCAGATCACAGCTCCCACACATTTTGCTCGGCTCACAAGTTTGTGCGATAGATTTGTCAATCTCTAATGGTGTCAGTCTACATAATGGCCACAAGGTGTCACTGCAGCACAGCCGGGATTATGGAGTGTATGAGAGTCCCCTGTATATTAGGCCTCGTCCATAGTTGGCACATGACATAGTTACATAGTAGATGATGTTGAAAAGAAATACGTCCATCAAGTTCAACCAATGCTAAATTTAGACAACAGATACTTTATCCTATATCTATACTTACTTACTGATCCAGATGAATACAACAGACGACAGAGAAGCCTAATGCTACATCCAACATGACAGAAACACACAGTAAAATACTCATATACAGGCAGTCCTCGTTTTACAACGCTTCGCTTTACAACGAATGGCTTATCCAACGCTATGCAATGCATACCTATATTCATTTTTACAACGCCAAAATGGCTTATCCAACGCTCTTACGATGCTTTGCAACGTTGTGTATGTGTGTATATATATACACATAAACAACGTTGCAAGGCGTTGTAAGAGCATATATATAATATTATACTATATAATATTATATTATACTATATAATATATTATTTATTATGTTATATTATATATATATAATACAGTATATACACTATATAATTTATCTTGGCGCTGCATATCTTATTGCCTGCGTAAAATATTTGGTGTATTTTAGTGTTAAAAATGCCTTCAGGAACGGAACCTTTCATTTAAACAGTGTTCCTATGGGAAAACGTGTTTCGCTTTACAACGTTTCGCTTTACAACGCCATTTTGAGTAACGCATTGTGTCGGATAACCGAGGACTGCCTGTATTCTCTTGAAATAGGGTCATTTAGTTTAACCCTTTGGCCAAAGCGTTGTAAGCTTGCGAGCCAACGTCAAGGCAGACACCTGTTCGCAAGTCCTAACACTACCAGATAAAATACTAATATACCTCTATTAGGATTAAAATTCTCATTTACCTCTATTAGGAGGGAGAAAGACCACAGTGGGTCTATATCCAGCAGAATGAGGCACTTGCAAATTAGGGAAGTGGGGAGGGGCGGGCTTAAAACCTGGGAAGGAGGAGCCACTAACCTCCACCAGCTGGAACAGCTGAGAATGGGTTAACAAAACACAGAACCCCAGCAAGCTCTTTTTGGAAACCCCTGAGCCCCCACAAAATATATATATATGTATATGTGTCAAAATGGAGTGCTATTGCTAATAGAGGTATATTAGTATTTTATCTGGTAGTGTTAGGACTTGCGAACAGGTGTCTGCCTTGACGTGGCTCGCAAGCTTACAACGCTTTGGCCAAAGGGTTAAACTAAATGACCCTATTTCAAGAGAATATATGAGTATTTTACTGTGTGTTTCTGTCATGTTGGATGTAGCATTGGGCTTCTCTGTCGTCTGTTGTATACATATGCCACGCTCAATAGCACTTCATTTTGACACATATACATATATATATTTTGTGGGGGCTCAGGGGTTTCCAAAAAGACCTTGCTGGGGTTCTGTGTTTTGTTGATCCAGATGAAGGTAAACAAAAAACCCCAGAGACATATCATCCAATGATCTTATACTATATTAGTGAAAGCACTGTATGCCTGCCTGCCTGGATGTCCGGTGTCCCTAGGGGAAATCTCATTGGTCCCTTGGGCCGCCCCCGCACACCTCTCATTAGCCTGAGGCGGAGTGACGGGCGGGCCAAACACACACACACACACACTCACACACTCACACACTCACACACACTCGAACACTCTCTCTCTCCACCCTCCTTAACGGCTGACACACACA
Source organism: Ascaphus truei (assembly GCF_040206685.1). Classification (NCBI taxonomy): domain Eukaryota; kingdom Metazoa; phylum Chordata; class Amphibia; order Anura; family Ascaphidae; genus Ascaphus; species Ascaphus truei. Next base: position 60,475,814 of record NC_134493.1, read on the forward strand.
CACACACACACACACACACTCTCTCTCTACCCTCCTTAACGGCTGCCCGGCCTTGACCCCCCCCCGCCCTTCCCGGCCGCTGGCCCGCAACAACGGAACCACCGCCTATCACCACTCCGCGGGACCTCAACATCACCCTCTCCCCCGGTGCTCCCTCTCCCCCGGTGCTCCCTCTCCCCCGGTGCTCCCTCTCCCCCGGTGCTCCCCCCCCCCCCCAGAGCACCCTCTCTCCCGGTGCTCACCCGCTCTCCCGGTGCTCACCCGCTCTCCCGGTGCTCACCTGCTTTACCGGTGCTCCCCCCCCCCCAGAGCACACTGTCGCCGCTCTCATCTTCAGGCCTAGAGGCCGCGCCCCCAGCTCACCATCCCCGCGTGCGCTGCTCCGGCTCTCTCAGTCGGGAGCTGTACGGGCCGCGGCCCACACCACCTCCTCACCTGAGCGTCTCAGCTCTGCCTCGCCGGGGGAAACGGAGACCGCTGAGGAACCCGAGGAGGAGGAGGAGCGCGGCCCGGTGCGAGGTAAGTAACCGCACGGGAAGGGATCTTTCACCCCCTCCCTCCCCCCGGCCCGGCCCTTCACCCCACCCGGCCCGGTGCTTCACCCGGCCTGGCCCTTCACCCGGCCTGGTGCTTCACCCGGCCCGGCGCTTCACTCCCCCCCCGCCCTTCACCCCCCCCACCCCGGCCCTTCACCCGGCCCGGCCCTTCACCCGGCCTGGCGCTTCACCCGGCCTGGCCCTTCACCCGGCCCTGCCCTTCACCCCCCCCCGGCCCTGCCCTTCACCCCCCCCCCGGCCCTGCCCTTCACCCCCCCCGGCCCTGCCCTTCACCCCCCCCTCCGGCCCTGCCCTTTACCCCCCCGGCCCTGCCCTTCACCACCCCCCGGCCCTGCCCTTCACCCCCCCCCCGGCCCTGCCCTTCGCCCCCGCCCTCCCTGCCCTTCGCCCCCGCCCTCCCTGCCCTTCGCTCCCTGCCCTTCGCCCCCGCCCTCACTGCCCTTCGCTCCCTGCCCTTCGCCCCCGCCCTCCCTGCCCTTCGCTCCCTGCCCTTCGCCCCCGCCCTCCCTGCCCTTCGCCCCCACCCTCCCTGCCCTTCGCCCCCGCCCTCCCTGCCCTTCGCTCCCTGCCCTTCGCCCACACCCTCCCTGCTCTTCGCTCCCTGCCCTTCGCCCCCGCCCTCCCTGCCCTTCGCTCCCTGCCCTTCGCCCCCACCCTCCCTGCCCTTCGCTCCCTGCCCTTCGCCCCCACCCTCCCTGCCCTTCGCCCCCACCCTCCCTGCCCTTCGCTCCCTGCCCTTCGCCCCCACCCTCCCTGCCCTTCGCCCCCACCCTCCCTGCCCTACACACGTACACACACGTATACACACATACACACACACGTAGGCACACACACATGTAGACACACACGCGTAGACACACACACGTGTATACACACACACACACGTGTACACACACACGTCTACACACACGTGTACACACACACGTGTACACACACGTGTACACACACACACGTGTACACACACACGTGTACACACACACGTACACACACGTATACATACACACGTAGACACACGTATACACGTAGACACGCAGGCACACGTAGACACGCAGGCACACGTAGACACGCAGGCACACGTAGACTCGCAGGCACACGTAGACACGCAGGCACACGTAAACAGGCAGGCACACGTAAACACGCAGGCACACGTAGACACGCAGGCACACGTAGACACGCACACACACGCAGACACACGTAGACACACGTAGACACGCAGACATACGTAGACACGCAGAAACACGTAGACACGCAGACACACGTAGACACGCAGACACACATAGACACGCACACACACGTAGACACGCACACACACACGTAGACACGCACACACACGTAGACACGCACACACACGTACACACACGTATACACACGTACACACACACAGAGGCACACGTATACACACACACGTAGGCACACACGCGTAGACACACACACGTATACACACACACACGTACACACACGTGTACACACACGTATACATACACACGTAGACACACGTATACACACAGGCACACGTTGACACACGTATACACGCAGACACACGTATACACGCAGACACACGTATACACGCACACGCACGTAGACACGCACGTAGACACGCACACGCACGTAGACACGCACACGCACGTAGACATACACACGCACATAGACACGCACGTGCACGTAGACACGCACACGCACGTATACACGCACACGGACGTAGACACGCACACACACGTACACACACGTATACACACGTACACACACACAGAGGCACACGTATACACACACACGTAGGCACACACACACGTATACACACACACACGTACACACACGTGTACACACACGTATACATACACACGTAGACACACGTATACACACAGGCACACGTTGACACACGTATACACGCAGACACATGTTGACACGCAGACACACGTATACACGCAGACACACGTATACACGCAGACACACGTAGACACGCAGACACACGTAGACACGCACACGCACGTGCACACGCACGTAGACACGCAAACGCACGTAGACACGCACACGCACGTAGACACGCACACGCACGTAGACACGCACACGCACGTAGACACGCAGACGCACGTAGACACGCACACACACGTAGACACGCACGTGCACACACGTAGACACGCACACGCACGTAGACACGCACACGCACGTAGACACGCACACGCACGTAGACACGCACACGCACGTACACACGCACACACACGTACACACGCACACGCACGTACACACGCACGTAGACACGCACACGCGCATGTAGACACGCACACGCGCACGTAGACACACACACGCGCACGTAGACACGCACACGCGCACGTAGACACGCACACATGCACGTAGACACGTACACACACACACGTATACACACACACGTATACATACACATCATGTATACACACACACACATGTATATACACACACATGTATACACACACACATGTATACACACACATGTATACACACACACATGTATAAACACACACACATGTATACACACACACACACATGTATACACACACGTGTATACACACACATTTACACACACACACATGTACACACACACACACACACACATGTACACACACACACACACACACACACACACACACACACACATACACACACATACACACACACACACACACACACATGTACACACACATGTATACACACACACGTGTATACACACACACGTGTATACACACACATGTATACACACACACACACAAACATGTACACACACACATGTATACACACACAAATGTACACACACGTATACATACACACACACGTACACATACACACACACACATGTATACACACACACACACACACACTTATACACACACACACACACACACACAATGTATACACACAAACATGTATACACACACACACAAACATGTATATACACATGTATACACACACACGTGTGTATACACACACACACGTATACACACACACACACTATCCCCAGCACCACCACATCAGCACACCGGTATCCCATGCCCCCCCCAGCACACTGGCATTCTCGGCTCCCCACCATTCCCAGCCCCCATCAACATCATCAGCACCCACACATTGGCACCTTCGCACCTCCCCCATCGGCACACCCACATCCGCACCCCCACATCAGCAACAAACCCTCCCAAATCAGCACACCGATACAATCACCATCAGTACAGCCACAGCAGCAGTACCACCGCACACCGCCATGGGCCGCGTGGACCACTCCCCACCCAAATGCCAGCCCCACACCACAAACATCCCGGGCAACGCCGGGTCTCTCAGCTAGTATCTAATAAGGAAAAAATAAATTCCTTCCTGACTCCAAGAATTGGTAATCAGATTACTCCCTGGATCAACATCCTTCCCATGTATATGTATTTGGTTATCCCTGTATACCTTTCCTATCTTAAAAGATGTCCAACCTATTTTTGAACAAATCTATTGTATCTGCCATCACAGTCTCCATGGGTAATGAATCCTACATTGTAATTGCCCTTAATGTAAAGAACCCTTTCCTTTGTTGCTGGTGAAATCTCCTTTCCTCCAACCTTAAGGGATGCCCCGAGTCCCTAGTACTGCCCGTGGGATGAATAGTTCTTTTGAAAGTTCCTTGAATTGTCCCCGAATATATTTGTATATAGTTATCATATCCCCTCTTAGACGCCTCTTTTCTAGGTTAAATAAATCTAATTTAGCTAGCCTCTCCTCATAAGTTAGAGTGTCCCTCCCCTTTATTAATTTGGTGGCTCTTCTCTGCACTCTCTAGTTCCAGAATGTCTTTCTTAGGATTCTCACCCAAAATTGTTCTCCATATTCAAGGTGTGGTCTTATTAATGCTTTGTAAAGGGGCATAATTATGTTTACTTCCCTTCCATCCGTTGCCAGTTTGATGCAAGATAAGATCTTGTTTGCCTTTGCAGCTACTACATGACATTGGGCACTATTGCTAAGCCTGCTGTCTACAAGCACTCCTAAATCCTTCTCCATTAAGGATTCCCCCAATATATCTCCATTTAATTTTTAAGTCGCCTGTTTATTCTTGCATCCCAAATGCATAACCTTACATTTATCTGTATTAAACCTCATCTGCCATTTACCTGCCCACATTTCCAGTCTCTCCAAGTCCTTCTGAAGAGAAATTACATCCTGCTCTGATTCTACTACCTTACACAATTTAGTATCATCAGCAAAGATGGAGACTTTGCTCTCGATCCCAACCTCAAGGTCATTAATAAACTAGTTAAAAAGCAGGGGTCCCAGTACCGATCCCTGAGGTACTCCACTCCCGACTTTAGCCCAACCTGAAAAAGTTCCATTTATGACAACTCTCTGTTGTCTGTCCTTTAACCAGTTTTCAATCCAGGTGCATATATTATTACTGAGTCCAATTTGCTTTATTTTGTACACTAACCTCTTGTGTGAAACCGTATCAAAACCTTTGCAAAATCTAAGTAGAACACATCAACTGCATTACCCTGATTAAATTCCTACTTACCTCCTCAAATAATCAAATTAGATTAGTTTGGCAAGATCTATCCTTCATAAATCCATGCTGACTATAACTAATAATTTTGTTTTCCATTAGACATCACACGTGTCTGTACGTGAAGAGATCCGTGGCCTGCAAAGTTGCGTGATAGGGGCGTGGTGAGGGCGTGCCGGGGGATCAGGCCTGTGACGTCACATTAATGGTTCACTCTGTGACGTTAATGGTAGCTGGGGGACCTAATAAAGAGTAATTCCAGATATTTACCCCTAAAAAAAGTGTAATTTGGCTGCCCTGGTAATATTTAACCCAGTCAAATGCCTTTAATATCTGGGGAAGAACAGGGAATGTGTAAATGTATTCCAAAGCCTGTATTCTTCTATTCCTTGTGACAATCCTTCCCCCCGTTAGAAAGCCGAAATTGTCATGATGTGATTTAGACTAGCTGTATGTAATTCTAATTCCTGTATTTTACATAATTACCTTATGTCTGTACTTATGCCTGTGTTAGCAATTCCCCCCAGATTAGATACCTGGGATTGTGTGGTGATGGAATTAACATGTCAGCCCTGCAAATGTAAATGATGTTATATGCCTGTTCCTATCATTTGTACGGAGGGAGTTTCGGTAACCCATTTAGCTGAACTGTACCTTAGGAAAGATATGATTAGAACAAAGGTAGGGCACTAGTTAATAGAATCAGTTACCAGGTCTTAGCCCCAGGCACTGCTTCTCTTGACTGGCTACCCTTGCTCAATGTTAAAGGATAGCCACCAAGGGGTATATAGGGAACACTGCTGGTCAGAGCAGGAGGCTATCAGGTGGAGAGACACTCTGGGATGGAGTGTGGAAATTCCCTCGAAGGAACATGTGAGAGACACTCTGGGAAGGAGTGTGGAGTTGGACTGTGACCAGCTGGAGATACATGTCAGTGTGGCTGCTGTTTGTTCAATACGCTGATATCCTGAAGCAGAGATGTGGACAGGGGAAACCCATTTCACGTGGGTCCATGCACCTAGGAAAGGTAGATCAAACAAGTTTGTCTCGCAGCGCATCGGCCGCCTCGTGCTCACGTACACGCACGCTTGATCTATGGACATGCACATTGGCCTCCAGTTGCTTGTATTTGGCGCGAGCAACGTCACACGCGCCGTCGGATCCACTTTGGGTGCGTTCTGAGACTGCTTCCTGGCTAAATCATTTCAGTTTTGTCTTGCACTTAAAGTGAAAGGATCCTATTCATCATGTAACACCTCTTCTGCCATTTTAATGTCCCTATCCTGATTTAAGATGCTTTTTACTTTGTTACAGTAATCAAACCCATAAACCAAACATGTAAAATAACCAATAGAGTGTATAATTCCCCGTTGGAATTAGTATGGCCTTAGAGGGTTAAGTGCGTCGGCCCACACATAGTAACGCCCTTTTCCCTATCAGGTGGTGCTAGGTAACTAGGCAGAATTATATTTCTTCCCATTCCTTTCTAAAAACAGTGATGTCATAGCATGATATGTATGGTAAGGAGAGAGTTCTCAGCTCCCTGGAGTTGTCACAGATGAGGGACCCCACTGTCAATAGTGTATATTGGTTTAGAATATAGATATGTCTAGAATATAGTAAGGATCCCCATTATTGTGATATAGGTAGTGACAGTACCCTGTATATACGTGGTTCAAATAAATAGTTCCCGACTACTTTTATCATTCATATAGAGGCAGCAAATTCCCTGATGGGGCTCCTCAAGCTGCTGCTCGAGGCATATTTGGATCAACATAATCAGAGAGTCTATAGCTGACTTTCACCCAGAAGACCATGTGATGGCATTCAGTACCCGAGATGGGGATACCGTCAGCAAACAGAGAGAGAGAGAGAGAGTAGTACCAAGCCCAGTAGGGGCCCACCGGAGGTGGAAATTTACCTATATAGGAAGAAGTTCATAGGCAGCTTGAAAAAATTTAAGTAAATAAGGCACCTGGCACCGATGGCACACATCCAAGAGTTCTCAAGGAGTTAAGTTCAGTAATAGTCAAACCATTACATTTAATATTCAAGAACTCAATTTCCAAAGGCTCAGAACCACAAGATTGGCGTAAAGCAGATGTGGTGCCTATATTTAAAAAGGGAGCTAGATCACAACCGGGGAATTACAGACCTGTAAGCCTGACTTCAAAAGTGGGGAAACTACTTTAAGGTTTATTACGGGATAATATTTAGGAATACCTCATAGAAAACAAAATTATTAGAAATAGTCAGCATGGATTTATGAAGGATAGATAATACCAAACTAATCTTATTTGTTTCTTTGAGGAGGTAAGTAGGAATTTAGACCAGAGTAATGCTGTTGATTTTGCAAAATCTTTTGATATGGTTCCACACAAGAGGTTGGTGTACAAAATAAAGCAAATTGGACACGGTAAAAACATATACACATGCATTGAAAACTGGTTGAAAGATAGACAACAGAGGGTTGTCATAAATGGAACTTTTTCAGGTTGTTCTAAGGTCGTGAGTGGAGTACCTCAGGGATCGGTACTGGGACTTTGTTCGAAAAAGTAACCGGGCGCCATCTCTATATGGCGTGTGTAGGGAATAAAAGAAATGTAATACAGCCTGAGAATAATGTTCTTCTGTGACTCGGAACCCCAGCAGGATCTTTCCAGGACCCTTGTTGGCAATGAAATACAAGAAAAGATGGGGGAGCACAGTTCAGGAAAAGGGCGGTTGGTAGTGTGTCCTAATTGGACTAGTGGTTGATATGGTGAGAGACACCTCTATTGAGGCGACAGTCTATGGAGCGGACTCCATCTATGGGTAATGCACATACAGTAATGTGTGTACGTAAGTGGGATGATAAAGAATAATAAAATCTATATAAAATACTTACACGTCCTTGTGTAAGTTCTAGCACATCAAGGTATCTTTGGATGTTTTTTCTTCTTTGCAGGATCTGTTCTTTTACGGTCGTAACTTCTCTCCTTGTTGTCCCTTCAACTTTCCTTATTGAATGAGTTTCTCCCTCCAGGGGGTTTGCCTCTTGTGGAAATGAAAAAAATGATTAGTTCAATGTAAATATACAGCAACTTTAATGTGGCAAGGGGTAATTGAACAATAAACCGTTGCAATGCAATGGTAGACTTAAGCACTCACACGGGCCAATGTGAGTGTTCTCCTATCAAGGTATCTTGATATTTCCCATTTATGAGGTTAATACAGGGCTTCAGATGGTGTTGTCTGTAAATATCTGGCAAATAAAGGTAAGTATACAGCCTGATATTGGAGGTGAATGGGAGTAAAAAGCGATATAACAAAATACTCACACGGGCCAGTGTGAGTACACACTTGTAGGGGTTTCTTATCACTTCTGGTATTCCTGATATTCCTGGTGAGGTCCCCCTTATAACTAAGTGGAGGAATGAGGGTAGACTATAGGACACCGTGGTCTAAGGGGTTTGGAACTTAATTAAAAATAGAAGACAATGGACTGTACATGTACAAGAACAAATAAATTGTAAAACAAAGAAACCAATGGCTTCTACAGGTAAAATAAAAGCAAGGGGAGTGGTGAGGTGATAAGTAATAGGGGATCTCTCTCTCCGCGTCCGGATGGAGAGCTACGACTTCACCTCTGCCTTCTCTGAATGCGCTGTGGAAATGTCCCCAATGAAAAGCAGAGCAACGCGTTTCGTCCAGAACAGGACTTCCTCGGGCTCTATAGATGTGGACCGGCTGTGTCTTCACGTTCTTATGCAGTTGCTAGCCAATCCCTCTCTTGATGCGTTTAATTGTCTCCTTCGTCTGCGACGGGACGCCGCCATCTTGGAAGCTGCGTGTGCATCTGGATGTGTGTGCGCATTGCAGTTTCTAATTCATATTAAAGTTTTGAAACTTTGAAGAGGAGTTCATGAGTGGTTGCGTGTGAATCCTTGTGTATACAGCGCAACCCCTGACCTCATGGTTGGCGCTTTAGATTTCATTTGTGCTTTTGTATGGCAGTAACCCAAAAGAATTAAGAATTGATCATTACTCATTATTTATGCCTAAAAACGGTGCATTGTTTTGACTCCTCATATGTAAACATAAAAATGTATATTGCTATATTGCTTGGTGTTCTTTTATTATGATGGATGATTCAAATGAATTTATATTAACCCAATCGTTAATGCTGATAGCAAAGTGGTTATGTATATGTAGTTTAATCAGCCTGTGTTAGTACAGACTATGGGGCCAATGCAGAGAACTGCGAGAATGGCCATTCGCCATACTTTAAACTCTCCATCTTTTTGGCGGATTCCCCTCGCAGTATGCAGGAAAGTGCGCATATCTGGGAGAGGAATCCGGCAGAGACATGGCGAGCCCTATAGTGTCATTGCTGTGCATGCCAATAAATATATGAAACTGAAGGGGTTACTGGTGTATTATTTAGTTATTTATATATTTATTACACATATATTATTTAGTTATTTATTACACATAAATATGTGTGTATGTGTGTATATATACAGAGAGCTGATCAACGCAGGAGCCCAGCAGAGTACAGAAACAGGAGAAGGGATTTCGGCGAATTGTCCCGCCTTCAGCGACGTGTTTCCAGTACCGGAGTGACGGGCGGCATCAGGAGAAGCACACCCCAGCGAGGCACATCCCAGTGCAGAGCCAAGGAAGTGTTTGCAGTCTCCCCCGATCGCCGCGTGTCCAACAACAGCTGCAGCCGGAGCACAGACACTGATTACCCCTGCTTGTACCTTTTGGGATTCCTGTAAGTAGGATTCCGATTTTACACATCGGATCCAACATCAGCCCTGCATTGGTTCACTTTTTATGTGTTATATTAAATACTCTTTAATTATTTGTTAGCCTATCTGTCTTTGTGGTGTGTTTGTCTTGTCTATGTGTTATATGTTTTGCATATACCTTGTTGCGCTATGATTTGTTCTTTTTGTCTCCTTTGCATTATATTTCATGTATGCCGTTGTGGAGCCTGCAGTCTAACGAATTGAACATCCTCCATTTGGACACTGCAGCCACTCTTTGGACACTACCTCTGTTTCCATATTCCTCCATTTGGACTTTTTAAGGCGCCGGTCTGTATTGTCTATATATATATATATATATATACAAATACAAATACAACTGTATGCTCATCTGCATGTCTTAGGCAGGTCTGCAACCCCGCCTTTCCCCATCATCACCCAGCATACAGCACTTCCACTGCAGCAAGGGATTCTGGGAAATGACATGCAAATGAGCACCAAAAAGTGACACTGTGTGCTCATTTGCATGTCATTTCCCAGAATCCCTTGCTGCAGTGGAAGTGCTGTATGCTGGGTGATAATGGGGAAAGGCGGGGTTGCAGACCTGCCTAAGACATGCAGATGAGCATACAGTTGTATTTGCATATTTGCTTTCCTGTGGAGGGTTTTTGTCACTTTTTTTTACTCACCATAACTTAACTCAGTATTATGGTATATATATAGATATATATATCTATATCTATATATATATATATATCTATATATCTATATATATAAATATAGATATATCTATATATATATATATATTGTGGTTAGCAGGGATGGGTGCAGTGTGTAAGAGCCCCCCCTGCATCAATCCGAGCCAGGAAAAGAGACAGGTTTTTTTTCAATGTCCCTTTTCGCCGCTCAGCACCACTTTCTTGTTGGCGGTGCGATTTTGAGAAAATCTCTCCATTTTATAGCCGCGATCAGCGCCGAGATGCTGATCGGGGCTACTAGAATACAGCGGGTTTTAAATTTGCGAGATATTGCATCTCACCACCCGCGCGGCGAGATTTTTTTCACGCCAAAAAAAACCGCCGGATTTTCCTCATCTCGCCAGTTTTTCGCCATTTACTGAATTGCTGTAGGCATATTTGGCAAAAAACTGACGAGATACTGTAGGGCTTCTCGCCGCTTTCTGCATTGGCCCCTATGTCTTTAAAACAATGTCTTTAAATGTAAAGCGGCGTTTACGTGACAAAATACATATAGAAATTGTGAAGTTTAAGATGAAAAATAAAATGAAAAATTGAATAATCAAATGTTATTTGGAGAAATCTTAGGGCTTGTTGTCCTTTGTTTAATGTCCCTGATATTGGAAAGAAGCAAATGCAGGATGAAGAATTGTGACGAATATGAATACTGTCCAGGTGTATATAATTATATACGTATGATTAAAACTTGGTGAAAGAAGTAATAAAAACAATAATAAGAAATGGTAAAAAATGGATGGGGAAATAAATGGAAAAATGAAAAAATAAAAATAAAAAATAAAAATCCCCATAGAGATGAGGGTGTGGTTAAAAATCATAGTCACTGTATATATTAAAAAATATATATATACAGATAAATAATGTATAGTATGCGTAATCATTGTGTATCAACGCACATACAGTCAAGCCTCAGTAGGTGAATCTGTGATGGTGGGATAGAGCAATAATAAAAAAATTATAACAAAGAGTTAGTTGGTACATCGGATTGGTACTTTAAATACATATAAAATGGATATGAATAATGGATATTACTGTCTGGTTAAATGATGGAAGACTCACATAAATGCCCCCCAGGTCTATATCTATATTAAGACCCCTGGGGGTTAATGTCTTTAATTTATAAATCCAAAAGTTTTCTCGTTGGCAAAGCTTGCGCAACCTGTCCCCACCTCTCCAGTGATTGTCCACTCTCTCTATCCCCTTGTAAATCAAGAGGCCTTTGTTTCCTTCGTGGTACTGACTAAAATGTTTGGAGACACTATTTGTCATGAGCTGCCTCCTTATATTACCCATGTGTTCCAGCACGCGGACCCTCAAAGGTCCATGTGGGACACCAGAGGGTTAAAAATTATTTATTGATATATACTAACTCGTAAGGGGCTTGCTATGTGATCAATACAACCGTTCAGCTATCATTGGGTCTCAGGCGACACGCATACTGATGACATCAGCCGGTTTTGGTTTTGGAGTTGAGAGGGAGAATGCCGGGCAAGACTGACTTGCAAGCAGAGACATGATAGCTGAACGGTTGTATTGATCACATAGCAAGCCCCATTGCGTGTCTTATACTTTATAGACCACAAGATAAGGTGTTTGAATCCCCACAGAGTACTACTAGTTACATGTGGATATAACCTGCATACCTGTGACTATATGGTTTTGGGGAGCTGATAGCTATAACTACCGTCAGTCTATCCATTATACTATGGGTCTGGTATATATACAATTGATGTATGGGACATATTAGGTATAATAAGCAAACGTTGAAAGAGGTTATTGATGATAGACCTTTATGTTATATATGTTTACTCTGCCTAAATGAGGTGTGAATGAATATACAGCCATTGTGCATACTCCAGCGCTTTCTCTTTTAATTGGTTTTACTTATATACATAAAAGTTAAAAAGAGTAATTTTTGTTTCACCTAGAAGAGTTAGTATATATCAATAAATATTTTTTTGTTTTTCGCGGTTTTAACCCTCTGGTGTCCCATATGGATTTTGGGAACTTTTCCCTCTAATTTTGTTCAGAGATTTGGCTTGAGTGCAATTAAGTGGGAATTCTTTTTGTGGTCCCTCTTGACCATTTGCCTATATAGCTTCTCAGCTTACCAAGGAAATTGAAGACAATCTGCAGATGACCCAGCGAAATCAGAATGGGGCCAAAGTGTCCTGCAGCCTAGAGCGAAGGGAAGATTCATCCGAGGAACAGCCGAATCTCCGAGGCAGAATCCATGGACCCCCGAAGAAGTGTCTGTACAGTTGTGACAGTGAGAAACCCTGAACAAACAGTACCAGGAAGGCGGAGCTAGAACCAATAAGTGACTATCCAACCCTGACGATGCCATGAAAACTGCCAGACATGATGGTAATCTCCTCACTGAACGATTGGAACAGGAGATCGGTATCTGTGACCTACAGAAGCCTCTGCTCATAGTTTACTCTGATTCAGGGACTAAGTTGAAGGACCTGGGGACTGATCTAGAGAAGGTCAATGCTATTTCCGCCACGGTCAAGAAACAGAGTCGCTCTAATGAAATTATTGCTGACTGGAAGCAGAAGTATGAGGAAGCTAAGGCAGAGATGAAAGTCTTTCAGAAGAAGGCCCTCAGTCTCAGTATAGAGCTTGAACTCTCTCAGAAGTAGTCAAACAGTCTCAGCATAAAACTGGGAATCTCTAAAAGGGAGTTTTGCAGTCTTAGTGCAAACCTCAGAGTCTCTCAAAGAGAGATTTGCAGAGTTTACAGAGCTGGAAATCTCTCATAAAGAGGTCCACTTTCTCAGCATACTGTAGAGCTGAATGTCTCTTGCACGGAAGTCAGCGGTCTCAGAACAGAGATTCAGTCTCAGTACAGAGCAGGAAGTCTCTCAGAAAGAGCTTCGCACTAAACAGAGAGCTAGAAGTCTCACACCAGGAAATTCGAAGACTCAGCACGGAGGTGTGTAAATGATAGGATGACTACGAAAAGGTCCTGAGTGTTATAGAGACTGTAAAAAAAAGAGAAAGCTGATAGAGGAGGTTTCAAACCTGACTGATCAAGTCAGTGAAGGAAATGGGAAACTTCACAAAGTTTGAAAGGTGAAGAAACAAATCCAACAAGGAAAGTTGGATGTGCAGTTAGCACTGAATGAAGCAGAGGGCGTATTGGAGCAGAAAAGAGGCCAAACGATTTGTTTCCATTTAGAACTCTCTCAGATCTGAGCTTTAAAATAAAGAAGAGACGCGTTCTAACACTCTAGAAATACGACAGAGCTCTTATCCCAGCAAGGCTGGAGAGAGAAAGGTATCTGCACAAACGCTCTGCAGCGCTCACCATACAGGCCGCATACAGAGTCAGGAAAACTCGCCAGCTTTATCGCCAGAATAAAGTAGCCCGTCCTCTCCAGTCACTATGGAGAATGCAACGACAGAGAAAGAATGATGAACATTTGAAGCAATGTGTCATTTTACTCCAGTCACGTTAGGACGTATCTGCAGCAAAGATACTACAGGAAAATGAAGGAAGCTGCTGTGTGATTCAATCCAGATATAGGTCCTACGTCAAGACCAAGCACGCTGTGCGCTGCTATAAGCGCGCCCACAATGCCGTCTCAGTGCTACCAACGGCTTTCCATAAAATCCAGGAAAGAAGAACCAAATTACGACTGAGAAGCACAATACAATTCCAGTCATGGTACCGTGCCCCCTCCCCAAATACACACACTCACACACACACATACACACAACCATACCTAAATACACACACAAAATCCCCCTCCTAATTACACACACACACCCCTCCCCAAATACACAGACACACCCTATAGGCCCTCTTCCCAAATACACACACAACCCTGACCAAATACACACACAAAATCCCCCTCCCAATTACACACACACACACACCCCTCCCCAAATACACAGACACACCCAAAAGGCCCCCTCCCCAAATAAACACCCAAAAGGCCCCCTCCCCAAATACATACATCCTCTCCCCAAATACAAACACAAAAATCCTCCTCCACAAATACACACACACACAAGGCCCCTGTCCCCAAAATACACACACAATAGGTCCAGCTCCCCAAATACAGATATACACACACACACAATAAGTACCTCTCCCCAGATACAGACACACACCAAAGGTCCTCCCCAAACACAGACACATACAAACACACACAATAAGCCCTCCTCCCCAAAACAGAAAGACACACACACCCACATACATAAGCCCCTCCCCAAATACAGACACACACACACACGCACACACACACACACTAAGTCCCTCCCCAAATGCACACACACACACAAAATAGGCCACTTACCCAAATACAGAAACACAAACAGACACACAAACAATAGGCCCCCAAATACAGACAAACACACATACAATTGGTTCCTCTCCCCAAATACAAATATAAACAAACACACACAATAGAACCTCTCCCCAAATACACACACACACACACACACACACACACAATAAGCCCCCTCCCCAAATAGAGATACACAGACACGCACACACAATAGGCCCCCTCCCCAAATAGAGATACACACACACACACACACAATATGCCCCCTCCCCAAATAGAGATACACTCACACGCACACACAATAAGGCCCTCCCCAAATAGAGATACACACACACGCACACACAATAGGCCCCCCTCCCCAAATAGAGATACACACACACGCACACACAATAAGGCCCTCCCCAAATAGAGACACACACACACGCACACACAATAAGCCCTCTCCCCAAATATATGCGATTTCAAAGCGGTTGAGTTCTCTCTGGCCAGGAAGGTGCTGGCCCCTGGGCCGCTTTGGGAGAGAAACCCTGCAGAAGGACTTTCAGACCCCTACTCCCACCGCAGGTAACTGACCACTGCCCGGTTTTGTTGTTTATTGTTGGTAAGGGGCCTGACCCCCTACCCCTAGACAGGGGCTGTGCAATTAGTTAGCGCTCCTATGGGAGTTTGGTCTGTTTTCCCTTTATCCCTATTTGATGATCCAAAGCTGTTTATTTTTTTACTTTTCTGGTTAATAAAAGCCTATTTTGATTAAAACCACCTCCTGTTTTCAAAACCTCTGCACACGTCCCATACACACCTCTGCCAACATGTTAATGTCCCTATCATGTTTAAGATGCTCAGTAACTTTGTTACAGTAATTGAGACCCAAACACCATGTAAATGGAAAATAACTAATATTGTGTGTAACCCTCATCCCCCCCCCCCCCCCCAATCTCATGTCGGGTACAGGAGGGGAAATTCTACTGTGGTTACCGGCTAAAGTATGGTGCAAACCTGCTGGCAACAGGGGTCTCTGAGTCTCCCACGATGGTATAGGGGATATCAGGACAGGCTTTTGAGGGGAACATGAGTGGAACTTACAACAGCGCCTCCATCTCTTGCAGATCCCCAGAGTTGTAGGGAGGAACCTCTGCAGGAGAACTTCTCTCTTTAGCTTCTCCCTGATTGATTCCAGTCTCAGACAAGAAGTCATTTGAACTTTACTTTAAAAGAATACATTATTTGCATCAGTGCATGGCAGACTGCCCATCATCCACCATGTGCTCAGCAGCACATCAGGTCTACACCTGTAGGATGTCCCTGAACATACACTCCCAGCCAACGGGCACTGAGAGCAGTTCTAGCTCTTCCCTTTTTCTCTATTACAATATGAGGTATGATCTCCTTCCTCTCCCCAGAGAGGAGCCTCAGACTGGCAGAGCCCTACACAGTCCAGGTAGGGTAGACCAGTCTCTCTCAATGGTAGAGACACTAACTAAATTCAGGAAGTGCTATTCAATACGTAGCTTCAGTAGGTACCACCTCTGTGTCTCTAATTGGACACAGAGCCTGATGACACTACCTTCACTGACTCACTGCACAGCATGTGTGGGGAAACCCATGATGACTCCTGGCATACCTGACTTTTCCAGGTATTACTGCCAGGACGAAGGCAGACCTATAGCCCAAACCACACAGGGCTACATGTGCAATACACAGTACGCTTGAAGAATGGGGTAAATCAAAGGATTACAAACAAATAAGGAAATAATATTACAAAGATTCCAAAATTGAAGTGAACAAAAATTTCTAAAACAAACGAAAAAGCTGCAGCTACTTTAACCGCTTGTAGAAAAATGTTTTTTCCCCAGCCATATTTCACCAAAAAAAGGAAACTGGATGATTTTACAATGTAGTGTCTATACAGGATAACGATGGGAGTATCACTTAGTTTTAAGGTGTTTTAGTCTTGTATACACACATACAGAATAGGTGCAGCTGGCTGTAAGATAATATCTTCAGGATTTCCATGTATGCAAAGTCAGGGACCTGAGACCAACCCCAGGTGATGTCGTCACAAGTTCTTGTGTATCTAAAATACCTTCACCCAGAGGCAGCAGAAGTTCAGAAACGTTCTCTGTGCAATTAATTCTCTGCTTCCAGGAGTATTCTCACACGGGAAAAGGGACCAAAGACCCACAGCTGCAACAAGATAATCCTCAGTACTTCTGTATTCTCATGGCTGAAGAAGTGGGCACTCACATCTATGTCTTTTATGCCATATATGCAGCCGAGATCGCTGCTGGGATACTCAGTAATGCCTTTATTGTGTGTGTGAATTCCCTGGATTGGATTAATGGAAAACGCCTGAACTCATGCGATCAGATCATGTTTGCCCTTGGTCTTTCCAATGCTGGTCACTCCTGCTTTAGTGGTCTCTTTATCTCCAGCAACTTTCTGTACCCACAGATATACATGGTGAATTATGTCTTTGAAGCTTTTTATGCTCTTTCTATAGTCTCCAGCCTCTCCAGCTCATGGCTCACCGCCTGTCTCTGCTTGTTTTACTGCGTGAAGATAATACATTTCAAGAGTGGTCCCTTGGCCTGGTTAAAGATGAAGATTGATACAGTATTGCCTTGGCTGATCTTGGTAGCAGAAGTTATATCGTTCACCTGCAGCTTCTCTGGAATATGGGCATTTACTAAACTATTTCCCAAGAATGATACAACTGCTCTCACTGGCAACATCTCCTCAAAGGCAGCTGAGTTCCAAAAGAATACCCGGCACATTGTCCCTTTTCTTATCCCGAGCATTGTCCCGCCTTTCCTCATTGTGCTAGGCACCACCATCGGTATAATGTGGTCACTTTGTAGGCACACACGTCAGATGGAGCAGAACATGGCAGTCGGCAGTTCCAGCCTGAAGGTTCACAGAAGGGCGGCCGGCACAATGATGTGCCTTCTCCTTGTCTATCTCAGCCTTTATGTGGCAAATTTTATTTTGACTATCGGCATACTGACAAGTGCCGAGTATTGGGGAATTTTCATTCTTGTGTTAGCGTTTTCTCCTGTGCAGTCTGTCCTTCTGATCCTGGGGAACTCCAAGCTTAAGCAGAACTGTCACAAGTTATCTCATCTCATGATATGTAAGGGAAGACATTAAAGCGTCCCAGCATTTATTATATATCTGAGAGTTATTGCATGATGTTCTGGGGGTATTTATTGGGTATTGTGTCAGCAAATGGCCCCCTTTAATGCAATAAGAAATATATTCTGGTAATTATGTTGGCTAATGATCACACACGTGTAATTCTAGATTTATATATGTAGTAATAGATGTGTCCTGCACAATGTTTCTTAGCAGGATGTATTTAATAAACATGCCAAGTTATTTGATGCTCCGTCTTTTTTTAAGTACTGGAGTCTGTATATACACAGAAAAAGATGGTGTAAAACAGCGCTAATAGATAATAAAGGCAAACTTGATTAGTGCATATAACAAACAACTGGCAGCCAGGTGAAGACTGACCGTACAGTCAGTAGGAGACCATGTAAAAAAAGAAAAACCGGCGCCAAAAAAATAAGTGTCAATAAATTCCAAACCATAAAGGTGAAGTCCAATTGGAAGTCCTCAGATGAACAAAGGAATTGTGCTGACAACTCTCCTCCCAGACCGTGCAAATGGAGAAAGAAAAAGAAAAGGAAAACAGATTATGGTGCATTATGCCAATTACTGTTGACTAATAAAACAATACCAACTAACAACACATAACGCACAAGACCGACAACACACCAACACTAGCAAGGCTAAAAAGTAAGATTAAAAAGCTATTTATTAACACAACTAATGTGGGTAACGGAGGTGGATCTGGAAAATGCATGTCGCACTTAGAGAATTAGGCATGATAATTTTAATGTTCAGGAAAAGGAGGCTGTTAAAAGTTTAGAACAAAATGATTCAATAGTCATTAAATCTGCAGATAAGGGTGGAGGTATTGTGGTCATGGATATGGATTATTATATCCAGGAGTCCATGAGATTGTTGGGAGACAAGTCCACATACCTCCCCCTTACAGGTGACCCTTCGATGCATTTTAAGGCCGAACTTGGGGAGTTGCTGACTGCTGGCCTAGACAGTGGGGCTATATGTGGTGACGAGTTTGACTTTTTATCTGTTCAATTTCCACGCACCCCTTTATTTTACTTATAGATCACCATCTTCAACCTATAGTCACGGGTGTCAAATCCTATTTGCGAGACACTACACATATATTACAAATTTTTAAAGATCTTGAATGGCAGCCTGGGTATATACTAGCCACGGCTGACGTCACATCATTATACACTGTGATTGACCATCAATTGGGCTGCCATGCCGTGTCTCGCAAATTGGAGAATGTAAGTAATTATTCACTTATTAAACGGAATTTTTTAGTGGATGGCATTAGGTTTATTTTAACGCACAATTATTTCACTTTCAACTCACGTTACTACATTCAAAAATATGGCACCGCTATGGGCACGAGGTTTGCTCCTAGTTACGCCAATCTATTTATGGACAGTTGGGAGGATGAGTTCATTTGGAACAACTGTCCCCTAGGAGCGAACCTGGTGCTCTGGCGGCGCTACATTGATGATGTAATTTTTGTATGGTCAGGTAGCCAAACTTCATTGGATAGTTTTTGCACGTATCTAAATCACAACCAATTTAATCTTCAATTCACTTGCCACTATAGTATTGAGCACATTGATTTTTTGGACCTTCACATTTATATTAAAGATAACACAGTGCACACTAAGACTTTTTTTAAGCCAGTACAGGCAAACAACTATGTACGCGTGTTAGGAATGTGAGCGCACAGCGCCTCAGGCGGAGCTCACGCCTCTCTCCTTACACTGCTCAGACCCTTCCACTACAACCACGCAAGCCCTCTTCAGCTTCATCACTTACCCCTCGGCATGGTGGGACGCTCCACGAGGTTCTTCCTCCATGCTCTGCGCCACAGCCGTCGGCGCGGAATCGCCATCGCGCGCACGTGCGCACCCCACGTTGCTTCCTCTCATGCACACGTTGGATTTACAGTGCACACATAAAAGCCCTTGAACTTATCCCCACTCAGGCTCCGCCCCCAAACACCGCATGGTTACAATCTGGCTCTTGCTGAGTGTCACCTGAGCTCTAAGAACAGCATCCAATGCGCTGAAGCTCCCTGGGCTCCTCCAGGCACGCCCCCTCTCCTGGTTGGCTGTTCCAGCTTTATTTACCCTCTCTGTTCTGTGCTTCCTCGCTCGTCATAGTTTTTCTATGGGTGTTTCACAGTGCTTGTTCTTTGATTCTCTCGGTTTTGACGCGGCTTGGCAGACTACCCCCTTTGGCTCTCGACTTCGGATTGTTCCTGTTTACGTACCTTCTGGCTCCCTTCGACCACGGCACTCATCTCGATCCCTCCATACGTCTCCTACCCCTGATCTCGGCAACGGTAACGACCATTCTTCTGGGAAAACGGTATCGGCAAGTATTCACGCAATACACCCCATCTGGCCTGGCACCATCTAATACCACAACCCGGACACGTCCCTCGCTCTGTCGGTGTGTGTATTCATACCTGCCACCTCAGTTCTAGGGACAGGTCTGGTCTGCGGGCTACTCCGGCGTAACATTATGATGAGCCCACAAGACGCAGACCAGGCCGAACTGAGGCAAGCAATCTCTACGCTGATACAACAAAACCAGACCGACCAGATTGTGGCCCTAACCCGCCAAATGGCCAGACTTTCGACTCTGGTACCGGAAGCACCTGTTCCTCTTTCTCCTCCACAGGCTGCAGAACCAGTCAGACCCATCAGTCAGGACGTGAAGATACCGCCTCCCAAGCCGTACGCTGGCAACCCGCAGGAGTGCAGAGGTTTCCTTAACCAGTGCGAGGTTCAATTTGAAATGGCACCCCTTCAGTACGACACCGGCCAGAAGAAGGTAGCCTACGTGTACAACCTACTGACGGGCAGCGCGCTGGCATGGGCCTCGCCAGTCTGGGAGTTGCGCCCGGACCTGACACAAGACTACCTAGCCTTCAAGGGTGAGTTCCGACAAGTCTTTGATTCCCCTGCACGCCGGGAGATGGCGTCTGTTTCCCTCCTCCAGATAACTCAGGGGCGAAGATCGGTGACACAGTATGCCGTGGAATTTCACACGCTCGCCGCCGAGACGAACTGGGGACAAGAGACGCTCGTCTCCGTCTTCTGGCAAGGTCTCTCGGAGTCCATCAAGGATGAGCTTGCACGGCAACCCAGGCCAGACCAATTGGAGGCGCTCATCGACTTGGCCGTACGCATTGATCAACGCATCCAGGTACGACGCTCGGAGCGTCAGCATGCCCAGCCACTAACCTTCCAAGCACCCTTCCCGAACTCTCCTCTGGTTCCTAGACCGCCTCCTTCACAGCAGCTGGCACTGGAGCCTCCCGAGCCAATGCAATTAGGGGTGCAACAGATCCGGAATCCACTACGACAACACCGCTACGCCGGTGGACTCTGTTTCTACTGTGGATCCCCTGAACATCTGGTCCGTGCATGCCCTTTGCGTCCAGGAAATGGGAACACTCAGTGAGTATGGAGGGGCTCTCACTGGGTATTATCTCTTCTCGTCCCCTCCCCAAGGAGGCATTGCCTAAGAAACTTACGATTCCTATCTCTCTCGCAGGCGCTGAGTTTCGTAAATCTACTGCTGCCTTTATCGACTCCGGTGCTGGAGGAAACTTTGTAGATCTCGATTTCGCCAAACAGAACCGGATACCTTTGGTGAAGAAGGCCCAACCTATTGCCTTGGTTGGGATTGATGGTCGATCGCTGTCTCCAGCCTTAATCTCGCTACAGACCGTACCTCTCCTCCTATCTACCTACTCCCACAGCGAGACCCTGGTCCTTGACGCCATCCAGGCCCCAGGTACGCCATTAACCCTCGGCCTACCTTGGTTGCAGAAGAACAACCCTCCAATTGACTGGGTCTCACCTACCCCCATCACCTGGAAACCGAGGTCAGGGAAGTCTACCAAACTCTTGGATAACACAATGACTCAGGACTCCATTCTTCCCCCTGTGTATCACACTTTCCGCTAGGTCTTTAACAAGGTCCACTCAGAACAATTGCCTCCTCATCGGTCCTACGATTGCCCCATTGATTTGGTCCCAGGATACACCTTGCCCAAGTCCAAGACTTACCCATTGTCGATACCTGAGTCTCAAGCCATGGAAGATTACATAAAGGAGAATCTTGAGAGAGGATTCATACGGCCCTCCAGTTCCCCGGCGGGAGCAGGGTTCTTCTTCGTGAAGAAAAAGGATGGTACTCTGAGGCCATGTATTGATTACCGTGGCTTGAACGGTATCACCATCAAGAACCGCTATCCTCTCCCCTTGATCACGGAACTCTTCGATAAACTGCGTGGGGCTAAGATATTTTCCAAATTGGATCTCTGTGTGGCTTACAAGTTGGTCCGCATCAGGCAGGGCGACGAGTGGAAGACAGCCTTCAACACCCGCTGTGGGCATTATGAGTACCTCGTCATGCCTTTTGGTTTATGTAACGCCCCGGCTGTCTTTCAGGACTTTATTAATGACGTATTTCGGGAGGTGCTCAACATCTTTGTTATTGTCTATTTAGATGACATTTTGATCTTTTCCAAAAATCTCCAGGATCACATTCGTCACACCTCGTACATCCTCTCACGTCTACTCAAACATCACCTGTACGCCAAACTAGAGAAGTGTACCTTCCATCAACGCTCTACCCAATTTCTGGGCTACATTATTTCGGACGAAGGCTTTTTGATGGATCCAGGTAAACTCCAGGCAGTTACGGAATGGCCCAGACCAGAGACTCTCAAGGCTATCCAGCGTTTTTTAGGATTTGCGAACTACTATCGGAAGTTCATTTGCAATTTCTCCACTCTAGTGGCCCTCATCACAGCGTTGACTAGAAAAGGGGCTGATCCATCTGCCTGGTCCGCCGAAGCTATCTCCGCCTTCCAGGCCCTTAAAGAGTCATTCGTCACGGCACCGATCCTGCGCCACCCCAACACGGATCTTCCCTTTGTCATAGAAGTTGACGCATCGGACTGCGGTGCAGGGGCTGTACTATCACAGAGGTACTCGCCCCAGGATAAACTTCACCCTTGTGCGTATTTCTCAAAGAAATTTTCCTCCGCCGAGAGGAATTACGACGTCGGCAACAGAGAGTTATTGGCCGTTAAAATGGCACTACAAGAGTGGAGACATCTGTTGGAAGGCTCAAGGGAGCCATTTTCTATTTTAACGGACCACAAAAATTTACTTTATATCGAAGGAGCACGTCGCCTCGATCCTCGACAAGCTCGCTGGGCACTTTTTTTTCCTCGCTTCAACTATCACCTGTCCTATATCCCGGGAACGAAGAATGTGTAGGCAGATGCGTTGTCCAGACAATACTCCTCGGAAGACAGGCCTGAGGCAACTTTGCAACCTATCCTACCTCCCGAAAGAATTTTGGCTACTTCCACCTTCAAATCGCTAGACAAGATCAAAAGGGACCAGCAACAGATCCCTTCAAATACGGCGATCCCCTCTAACAGGCTCTTCGTCTCGCCCAGTTCATTCCAGAGGTCCTAGATTGGGGACACTCATCTAAACCCGCAGGTCACCCGGGCTTCAGAAGGACGTTAGACTTAATTCGTCGGAACTTTTGGTGGCCCAGTATGTCTAAAGACATTGCGGAATACACTCGCGCTTGTCCTGTATGCGCCCAGAACAAGACACTTCCACAGAGACCTCAGGGACTTCTCCTCCCATTGCCAGTGCCTGCTCGTCCATGGTCCCATATCTCCATGGATTTCATAGTCGACCTCCCTAGGTCTAGGGGCTTCAACACTATTTTAGTTGTCGTAGACAGGTTTTCGAAGATGGCCCACTTCATCCCCCTCAAGGGACTGCCCTCCTCTCCCGCCCTAGCAGACATTTTCTCCGAGCATATCTGTAGGATCCATGCCATTCCGTCTTCCATTGTCTCTGACATAGGATCCAAGTTCGTCTCCAAGTTCTGGAGGACCTTCACTAAAAGACTGGGAATTGTCTCTTCTTTCTCCTCTGCATACCACCCCCAATCCAATGGACAGACAGAGAGAACTAACCAGTCGCTGGAGAAATACCTCAGATGTTTAATCTCCGATTCCCAGGGCGATTGGTTCCAACTCCTCCCGTGGGCAGAGTACGCGGTCAATTCGAGAATCTCCATTTTTTGTCAATTATGGGTTTCACCCTCCCTGCCTACCCATTTCAAATCTGGCTTCTGGGGTACCGGCGGTAGACGAATGCATTTCCACTCTCCAAGACATTTGGTCCAAGGTACAAAAGTTTCTCCACAAGGCTGCCGATACTGCTAGACTTCAGGCCAATCGCCACCGTCGGCCGGCACCCAACTACAAGCCAGGGGATTTAGTATGGCTCTCGTCAAGAAACATCCGCTTGAGAGTCCCTTCCCCTAAACTGGCTCCTAGGTTTTTGGGACCCTTTCTCGTCATGGAGCAGATTAACCCAGTGGCGTTTCACCTTAAACTACCACCCTCCATGAGGATCCCAGACGTTTTTCATGCCTCGCTATTAAAACCCCACATTGCCAATCGTTTCTTTCCTAAACAGACCAGCAAGCCAGATCCAGTCACGGTACTCAATAACGAGGAATACAAGGTACAATCCTTACTGGACTCCCACATCTCCAGGGGGCAGCTTCAGTTTTTGGTCCACTGGAGGAGTTTCGGACCGGAGGAGAGGTCTTGGGTTCCGCTCAAAGACATCCATGCGCCCAGCCTCCTGAAGACTTTTAGGAGGAAATTTCCGGACAAACCGTTCTTGGATCGTCCTGAGGCCGATCCTGAAGAGGGGGGTACTGTTAGGAATGTGAGCGCACAGCGCCTCAGGCGGAGCTCACGCCTCTCTCCTTACACTACTCAGACCCTTCCACTAAAACCACGCAAGCCCTCTTCAGCTTCATCACTTACTCCTCAGCATGGTGGGACGCTCCACGAGGTTCTTCCTCCATGCTCTGCGCCACAGCCATCGGCGCGGAATCGCCGTCCCGTGCGCATGTGCGCACCCCACGTTGCTTCCTCTCATGCACACGTTGGACTTACAGTGCACACACAAAAGCCCTTGAACTTATCCCCACTCAGGCTCCGCCCCCAAACACCGCATGGTTACAATCTGGCTCTTGCTGAGTGTCACCTGAGCTCTAAGAACAGCATCCAATGCGCTGAAGCTCCCTGGGCTCCTCCAGGCACGCCCCTTCTCCTGGTTGGCTGTTCCAGCTTTATATACCCTCTCTGTTCTGTGCTTCCTCGCTTGTCATAGTTTTTCTATGGGTGTTTCACAGTGCTTGTTCTTTGATTCTCTCGGTTTTGACGCGGCTTGGCAGACTACCCCCTTTGGCTCTCGACTTTGGATTGTTCCTGTTTACGTACCTCCGGGCTCCCTTCAACCACGGCACTCATCTCGATCCCTCCATACGTCTCCTACCCCTGATCTCCTACCCCTGATCTTGGCAACGGCAACGACCATTCTTCTGGGAACACGGTATCGGCAAGTATTCACGCAATACACCCCATCTGGCCTGGCACCATCTAATACCACAACCCAGACACGTCCCTCGCTCTGTCGGTGTGTGTATTCATACCTGCCACCTCAGTTCTAGGGACAGGTCTGGTCTGCGGGCTACTCCGGCGTAACAACGCGCTGACAGTTAGCATAACCCACAGTGGCTACGAAATATCCCCAAGGGTCAGCTGGTACGTCTTAAACGGAACTGCTCTGAAGAGGAGACCTTTAAGTCACAGGCAAGGGACCTGAGGGAAAAATTTATTATGCGGAAATATTCAGAAAGTCTCTTAGACGAAGCCCTAGAACAAGTCAACAACATCCAAAGAGACACTCTGCTTAAACATAATAATAATAGAGATGATACTGTCAAAAGTTGTAATAGGCCAGTTGCGTTTATTACTCAATATAATGAGATGGCGCCCAAAATCAAACAAATCATAAATAAATATCGGCCTATTTTGTTGAAAGACGATGTCTTGGCAGAGATTCTGCCAAAAAAAACAAACATTATATTTTCAAAGGCCAATAATCTAAAATCCAAACTAGCCCTGAGCTGCCCTGTCAAAAAAAAAAAACAGGTCAGGTAGGGAGTGCAGTAGGTTTTTTTACTTGTGCGAAATGTGTGGCCTGTTCCTATATTGTAAATGCTAAACATTTTAAATCCAATGTGACTTCTAAAAGTAATCCCATTAAGACACTAATCAACTGCCATTCAACTTTTATAATATATTTGCTTGAATGCCCTTGTGGCTTGCAATATATTGGCAGAACGGGGAGAACTTTTCAAAGACGCATTTATGAGCACATTTATAATATTAAAAAGGGACTGGTTACACATAGTGTCTCTCATCATTTTCTTTTATGTCATGACAAAAATCCCAAAGGTTTGCGGTGTCTGGCAGTCGAGGCAGTCCAGGCCAACCCGAGAGGTGAGAATAGATTACAACAGGCCAGTATGCGTGAAGCATACTGGATCTGTAAATTAAAAACACTGTCTCCAAGAGGGTTAAATATAGATTTTGAACTCAAAGCATTTCTGTGATGTATCCTAATGAGATCATTTTAATGTCTATTCAGTGTCCAGTTATGTTTTAATAACTTTTTAATATTTTAATGTAAAGTAAGGTATTTATTTGTTATTTGTGTAGGTTTGTTTGTTTAGTGTCTAGCTAGGCTTGTCTTGTGCCCAACGTGGTTATGGCAATTATAGGGTTAATGCTTTTTCTATTATGTAATTAGCCTATTGCCATCAATGACCAAGTGTATTTATACCATTAAGACACAAGGTGGAGCACATCCCTTGAAGAAGTGCACGCATACGCACGAAACGCGTCGGGAAGTTCTTGTTCATTTTAGAAGCTTTTTCTGTGGTTGCGGAGGACATTGGGGAATTGTGTGTGGAGTCACAGCTGGTGGAGCCGTAGGGGCAGAGAAGAGCGGTGCGAGAGGACACTCACATTGGGAGCATCACATCGCGTTGCGTTAGGAGCAATGAGGGGCGTGACGTCATATCCGCCGGAAAGCCCTGCAATTCGAGTGATTCATCTCCCACCCACATCACGTGGGGACGCCCGTGAGGGAGCTCCGGTCGCCATCTTTGGAGGACTTCACCATCCATTCTGTGCAAAACTGCCTTTACCCAACCGGGGTCCTGTAAGTAGGATTACAGTTTTACCCCTCTGGATATCCCACCTCCGTTACCCACATTAGTTGTGTTAATAAATAGCTTTTTAATCTTACTTTTTAGCCTTGCGTTATGTGTTGATAGTTGGTATTGTTTTATTAGTCAACAGAAATTGGTATAATGCACCATAATCTGTTTTCCTTTTCTTTTTCTTTCTCCATTTGCACGGTCTGGGAGGAGAGTTGTCAGCACAATTGCTTTGTTCATCTGAGGACTTCCAATTAGACTTCACCTTTATGGTTTGGAATTTATTGACTCTTATTTTTTTGGCGCCGGTTTTTCTTTTTTTACGGAGTCTGTATAAAACAAACTCACCCAGTTTAATTCAACCTCCCTTCTGTCTGTTTCTCTTGTATACGGACACTGTGGCAGGACGGTGGGCCGGGGGGGTATTTTGGGGTACGGTGCCAGGAGGCGGGTGAGACTTTAAAAATGAATTTCCAAACATTGTAACTTTTATTTTACCAAAATCAACTCCTGCAGAACTTGTAAGGACTAAAGTATCCTTAGAAATCAACAATTTCCATCATCGATTTGCTATTTTGCCAGCAGATCACAGCTCCCACACATTTTGCTCGGCTCACAAGCTTGTGCGAAATCTTTGCCAATCTCTAATGGTGTCAGTCTACATAATGGCCACAAGGTGTCACTACAGCACCGCCGAGATTATGGAGTGTCTGAGAGTTCTGTATATTAGGTCTCGTCCATACTAGGCACATGACATAGTTACATAGTTACATAGTTACATAGTTACATAGTAGATGAGGTTGAAAAAAGACGTAGGTCCATCAAGTTCAACCTATGCTGAATTTAGACAACAGATACTTTATCCAATATCTATACTTATTTATTGATCCAGAGGAAGTCAAACAAAAAACCCCAGAGTCATATCTTCCAATGATATCTCATAAGGGGAAAAAAAATTCCTTCCTGACTCCAATATTTCGCAATCGGATTAATCCCTGAATCAACATCCTTCCCATGTATACTTATTTGGTATATCCCTGTATACCTTTCCTATCTAAAAAGATGTCCAACCTTTTTTTGAACAAATCTACTGTTTCTGCCATCACAGTCTCAGTGGGTATAGAATTCCACATTTTAACTGCTCTTACTGTAAATAACCCTTTCCTTTGTTGCTGGTGAAATCTCCTTTCCTCCAACCTTAAGGGA
Source organism: Ascaphus truei (assembly GCF_040206685.1). NCBI lineage: Eukaryota > Metazoa > Chordata > Amphibia > Anura > Ascaphidae > Ascaphus > Ascaphus truei. The sequence goes on from NC_134493.1 coordinate 60,504,143, forward strand.
GGGCACTGAGTCCTTTGTACTGCCGTTGGATGAATAGTTCTTTTGAAAGCTCCTTGAATTGTCCCCGAATATATTTGTATATAGTTACCATATCCCCTCTCAGATGCATCTTTTCTAGGGTAAATAAATCTAATTTAGCTAGCCTCTCCTCATAAGTTAGATTGTCCATCCCCTTTATTAATTTGGCTCTTCTCTGCACTCTCTCTAGTTCCAGAATGTATTTTCTTAGGATTCGCGCCCAAAATTGTACTCCATATTCAAGGTGTGGTCTTACTAATGCTTTGTAAAGGGGCATAATTATGTTTACTTCCCTTCCATATATTGCCCGTTTGTTGCAAGATAAGATCTTGTTTGCCTTTGTAGCTACTACATGACTTTGGGCACTATTGCTAAGCCTGCAGTCTACAAGCACTCTTAAATACTTCTCCATCAAGGATTCCCCCAATATATCTCCATTTAATTTGTAAGTTGCCTTTTTATTCTTGCATCCCAAATGCATAACCTTACATTTATCTGTATTAAACCTCATCTACCATTTACCTGCCCATGTTTCCAGTCTCTCCAAGTCCTTCTGAAGAGAAATTACATCCTGCTCTGATTCTATTACCTTACACAATTTAGTATCATCAGCAAAGATGGAGTCTTTGCTCTCGATTCCAACCTCAAGATCATTAATAAACAAGTTAAAAAGCAGGGGTCCCAGTACCGATCCCTGAGGTAATCCACTCACGACTTTAGCCCAACCTGAAAAAGTTCCATTTATGACAACCCTCTGTTGTCCTTCAACCAGTTTTTAATCCAGGTGCATATATTTTTACTGAGTCCAATTTGCTTTATTTTGTACACCAACCTCTTGTGTGAAACCGTATCAAAAGCCTTTGCAAAATCTAAGTAGACCACATCAACTGCATTACCCTGGTCTAAATTCCTAGTTACCTCCTCAAATAAACAAATAAGGTTAGTTTGGCATGATCTATCCTTCATAAATCCATGCTGACTATTACTAATAGTTTGTTTTCCATTAGACATCACACGTGTCTGTACGTGAAGAGATCCGTGGCCTGCAAGGTTGCGTGATAGGGGCATGGTGAGGTCTTGCCAGGGGGACAGGCCTGTGACGTCACATGAACGGTTCACTCTGTGACGGTAGGGGTAGCTGGGGGGAACTAATAAAGAGTAATTCCAGATATTTACCCCTAAAAAAAGTGTAACTTGGCTTTCCTGGTAATATTTCACCCGGCCAAATGTCTTTAATATCTGAGCAAGAACAGGGAATGTGTAAATGTATTCCAAAGCCTGTATTCTTCTATTCCTTCTATTCCAAGTCTTTCCCTGGTTTAGAAATCCGGCATTGTCATGATGTGATTTGGGCTAGCTGTGTGTAATTCTAAGACCTGTATTTTACATAATTACCTTATGTCTGTATTTATGCCTGTTTTAGCAATTCCCCCCAGATTAGATACCTGGTATTGTGTGGTGATGGAATTAACATGTCAGCCCTGCAAATGTAAATAAAGTTATGTGCCTGTTCCTATCATTTCTACGGAGGGAGTTTCTGTAACCCATTTAGCTTTACTGTTCTATAGAAAAGATATGATCAGAACAAAGGTATGGCACCAGTTAATAGAATCAGTTACCAGGTTTGAGCCCCAGGCACTGCTTCTCTTGGCTGGCTACCCATGCTCAATGTTAAAGAATAGCCACCAAGGGGCATTTAGGGAACATTGCTGGTCAGAGCAGTAGGCTATCTGGTGGAGAGACACTCTGGGAAGGAGTGTGGAGTTGGACTGTGACCAGCTGGAAGTTAATGTCAGTGTGGCTGCTGTGTGTTCAGCACGCTGATATCCTGAAGCAGAGAAGCGGACAGGGGAAACCCATGTGAAGTGAGTCCCTGCAACTAGGAAAGGTAGATCTCATTCTCCTAGACCCCCATAAGTGTATTTTTTTGTAGTTTGTATTCTTGTGTGTTTCCGAGGTCTTTTTCAAAATAAACTTCATTTTATTACACTGCCTTGTTTGCCCTGTGACTGAACTCTGGTCAACCGTGACACACAGTCATTGGCTGAACCTCGCACGTGACCCAGCCATAGCGAAGCATATTCAAACAAGTTTGTCTCGCAGCGCATCGGCTGCCTCGTGCTCACGTACACGCACGCACGATCTATGGACATGCACATTGGCCTCCAGTTGCTTGTATTTGGTGAGAGCAACGTCACTCGTGCCGTCGGATCCACTTTTGGCGCGGCCTTAGACTGCTTCCTGGCTAAATCATTTCAGCTTCGTCTTGCACTTAAAGTGAAAGCGTCATATTCATCATGTAACGCCTCTTCTGCCATTTTAATGCCCCTATCCTGATTTAAGGTGCTTATTTACTTTTACTACGTAAAAGCAAAGAGCTTCTCAGCATACCAAGGAAATTGAAGACAATCTGCAGATGACCCAGCGACATCAGAATGGGGCCAAGGTGTCCTGCAGTCTAGAGCGAAGAGAAGATTCATCCGAGGAACAGCTAAATCTCTCGAGGCAGAATCCATGGACCTCGAAAAAGTGTCTGTACACTTGTGACAATGAGAAACCCTGAACAAACAGTACCAGGAAGGCGGAGCTAGAACCAATAAGTGACTATCCAACCCTGAAGATGCCATGAAAACTGCCAGACATGATGGTAATCTCCTCACTGAACGATTGGAACAGGAGATCGGTATCTGTGACCTACAGAAGCCTCTGCAATTGTTTACTCTGATTCAGGGACTAAGTTGAAGGACCTGGGGACTGATCAAGAGAAGATCAATGCTATTTCGGCCACGGTCAAGAAACAAAGTCGCTCTAATGAAATTATTGCTGACTGGAAGCAGAAGTATGAGGAAGCTCAGGCAGAGATGAAAGTCTTTCAGAAGAAGGCCTTCAGTCTCAGTATAGAGCTTGAACTCTCTCAGAAGTCGTCAAACAGTTGCAGCATAAAGCTACGAATCTCTCAAAAGGAGTTTTGCAGTCTTAGTGCAGACCTCAGAGTCTCTCAAATAGAGATTTGCAGAGTTTACAGAACTGGACATCTCTAATAAAGAGGTCCACTTTCTCAGCATACTGTAGAGCTGAATGTCTCTTGCACGGAAGTTAGCGGTCTCAGAACAGAGATTCAGTCTCAATCCAGAGCAGGAAGTCTCTCAGAAAGAGCTTCGCACTAAACAGAGAGCTAGAAGTCTCACACCAGGAAATTCGAAGCCTCAGCACGGAGGTGTGTAAATGAAAGGATGACTACGAAAAGGTCCTGAGTGTTATAGAGACTGTAAAAAAAAGAGAAAGCTGATAGAGGAGGTTTCAAACCTGACTGATCAAGTCAGTGAAGGAAATTGGAAACTTCACGAAGTTAGAAAGGTGAAGAAAAGTTGGATGTGCAGTTACCACTGATAGAAGCAGAGGGCGCTTTGGAGCAGAAAAGAGGCCAAACGATTTGTTTCCAGTTAGAACTCTCTCAGATCAGAGCTTTAAAAGAAAGAAGAGACGCGTTCTAACACTCTAGAAATACAACAGAGCTCTTTTCCCAGCAAGGCTGGAGAGAGAAAGGTATCTGCACAAACGCTCTGCAGCGCTCACCATACAGGCCGCATACAGAGTCATGCAAACTCGCCAGCTTTATCGCCAGAATAAAGTAGCCTGTCCTCTCCAGTCACTATGGAGAATGCAACGACAGAGAAAGAATGATGAACATTTGAAGCAATGTGTCATTTTACTCCAGTCACGTTAGGACGGATCTGGAGCAAAGTTACTACAGGGAAATGAAGGAAGCTGCTGTGTGATTCATTCCAGATATAGGTCCTACGTCAAGACCAAGCACGCTGTGCGCTGCTATAAGCGCGCCCACAATGCCGTCTCAGTGCTACCAACGGCTTTCCATAAAATCCAGGAAAGAAGAACCGAATTACGACTGAGAAGCACATTACAATTCCAGTCATGCTACCGTGCCCCCTCCCCAAATACACACACACACACACACACACAACCATACCTAAATACACACAAAAAATCCCCCTCCCAATTACACACACACACACCCCTCCCCAAATACACAGACACACCCAAAAGGCCTCCTCCACAAATACACACCCAAAAGGCCCCCTCCCCAAATACACACACAACCCTACCCAAATACACACACCCCTCTCCCCAAATACAAACACAAAAATCCTTCTCCACAAATCACACACACACACACACACACAGACACACAAACACACACTAGGCCCCTGTCCCCAAAAATACACATACAATAGGCCCCCCTCCCCAAATACAGATACACACACACACACACACACAATAAGTACCTCTCCCCAGATACAGATACATACAAACACACACAATAAGCCCTCCTACCCAAAACAGAAAGAAACTCACACGCACACACACACTAAGCCCCTCCCCAAATACAGACACACACACACACACAATAGGCCACTTACCCAAATACAGAAACACATACACTGGCGACACACTTTATTCGAGCTCGGCTAGTCCCACGAATTCGGGTATACCCGGGTGTATTGAGGTTTGTGACTGTTTTCTGCCCGAGTGCATTGGGTTATTTTCCAGGCAGGGATTGAAGCATTTTATTCCCGCTGGCTGCAATACTGCACAGTATATATATATATACTGCATGACAATTCATGAATTTATGCCATCTGGTAGACACGCGAAGCATTGCAGCCTATTAAATCCTAATCATTATAATTTAACAGATCAGCCGCCCGTCAGCCAGGCATGAACCCAGGCTGGGAAGGCAAACGCAACGGGGCTTGTCAGAGGTGAGGAGCGGCGCATTCCAGGTATCTGCCAGGTACATACTGGGTATTTGCTCGAATAAAGTGTGTCGGTGCAGTACACACACACACACACACACACAATAGGCCCCCAAATACAGACAAACACACATACAATTGGTTGCCCTCCCCAAATACAGATATACTGTACACAAACACACACAATAGGACCTCTCCCCAAATACACACACAAGCCCCACCTCCCCAATATGGACACACACACACACACAATATGCCCCCTCCTCAAAAAGAGAAACAAACACAATATGCCCCCTCCCCAAATAGAGATACACACACACACACAAGCCCCACCTCCCCAATATGGACACACACACACACACACACACAATATGCCCCCTCCCCAAATAGAGATACACACACACGCACACACAATAGGCCCCCTCCCCAAATAGAGAAATAGATACACGCACACACAATAGGCCCCTTCCCCAAATAGAGATATGCACACACACGCACACACAATAAGCCCCCTCCCCAAACAGAGATACACACACACGCACACACAATAGGCCCCCTCCCCAAATATAGATATGCACACACACGCACACACAATAGGCCCCCTCCCCAAATAGAGATATGCACACACACGCACATACAAAAAGACCCCTCCCCAAATAGAGATATGCACAAACAATAGGCCCCCTCCCCAAATAGAGATACACACACACACACACACACAATAGGCGCCCTCTCAAATAGAGATATGCACACACACGCACACACAATAAGCCCCCTCCCCAAATAGAGATACGCACACACACTCACACACAATAAGCCCCTCCCAAATAGAGATATGCACACACACGCACACACAATAAGTCCCCTCCCCAAATAGAGATATGCACACACACGCACACACAATAAGCCCCCTCCCCAAATAGAGATACACACACACACACACACACACAATAAGCCCCCCTCCCCAAATAGAGATATGCACACACACGCACACACAATATGCCCCCTCCCCAAATAGAGATATGCACACACAATAGGCCCCCTCCCCAAATAGAGATATACACACACACGCACACACAATATACCCCCTCCCCAAATAGAGATATGCACACACACGCACACACAATAAGCTCCCTCCCCAAATAGAGATATACACACACACGCACACACAGAACGAGAACTGTAGGGTTCACACAGTTTATATACCTTTGTAACCCTATTCTTAACATTGAATACAGACTATTGGTGAACAATTATCTGTATCCAATCCCTAACGTGGAAACACAGTTTAACATGTGCCCCCCAGCTAGTTAGCCCATGCGTACTGGGTGTAAGGAATCCGCTCCGCGGTTTACGGTTTGCCTCACCTTGCAGACCTGTGCAGTCCTGGAACACTTCTCCTGTTATTTACTGCAGCCTGGATTCACTCACCAAAGCAATACACACTCCCTCTGATATTTACTGCAGCCTGGATTCACTCACCAAAGCAATACTGCCACACACTCCCTCTGGTATCTAATGCAGCTGTGCAGCCTATCACTGCAACCTAGACTTGCATTCACTCATTGGAGCAGTACCTTCACACCCCCCGCCGGGGATTGGCCCACTGGCCTTTAAGTACTGCTTTCCCACAATGCTCCCTGCCGAGCATAGTCCTTACCGGATGTCACTTCTGTTCTGCCACAAGCTCCCGCTTGTTCTCCTGTGCTGAAGCGGAGGTTTCCCCTGCGTCCTTCAGCTTCCTTTCTCCTGTGCTGAAGCGGAGGTTTCCCCTGCGTCCTTCAGCTTCCTTTTCTCCTGTGCTGAAGTGGAGGTTTCCCCTGCGTCCTTCAGCTTCCTGGTTTCCTGCACTGAAGCGGAGGTTTCTCTGTGTATCTTCAGCTTCCTGGTTCCTGGGGCCTACTCTTTCCCTAATCTAGAGAGGCCGTGTCCTGGTTCCTGCACCGAAACAGAGAATTCCTCAGCCCGCTCAGGACTCTTGCGCTGTGCACTGGTTTACCCGTGCAGCTAGGCGGTGTGCTACTCTGGTCTGCCTACCACCTCCTGAGACCAGTACCATGGGCCATGGTCGCCGCACACGCAGAGGCCAACCCCACGCTCCTAAGCTGAAGCGGGGCCTTCCTGACTATTTGTTGCCAAACTCTTGCTTGAACAATGTTTATCTTGATGACTCCTGTCCTGACCCTGGCTTGTACAACGACGATGCTGTCTTCTCCTATCCTGATCCTGCTACGTATGACTACGAACTGCGCAATCCGGATCAGCCTGCGCGGTCTAAGGTCGGTGCTTTTACAACCCTACCTCAGCCACGCGGTCCGACCCAGGTTGGTGGCGAGCACAACCGTGACACTGGGACTCTGAGGGTCTTATTTCTGTAGCCCCATAATTAAATCAGGGGCGACGTCCAGTCTTCCAGATGAAGTATCTGGCAGGATCTTCATTGTTTGTAGGTGTAGATATAACACTTACAAACCACTCCAGTTTGATGCTTCTCCGCCCTCAGGTAAATAGATAGAGTAGCAGAGTCTTTTGATCAGTACTTGGTTCCTAGCAGGATATATAGCGTAAGGAGAGGGTACTAGGTCAGGCTGGAGGAGTCGCAGATGAGGGACCACACATACTGGGAGGGGCGGGGGGGCTCTTGCCAGTGCACGTTACCTCAGGTGGTGAGTAATCCGCAAGGGATGAATCTGCACTGAGGTTATTTTCTGAGTGTGTGGCAGTTGGGTATGTGAGGTCATAGAACCACGCAGGCCAATGAATTTATAGATATAGATTGTAAGGATTTCCATTATTATGGTATAGATAAGGACAGTACCATGTTTAGATAGCGTCCCCAGGGATGTTCCCCACTGCTTTTGTGATTCATATAGAGGCAGCCAATGCCCTGAAGGAGCTCCCCAAATTACAGCACGAGGTATTGTTGGATAAACCCAATCAGAGGGTCCATAGCCGACTCTCACGCAGAAGGCCATGTGGTGGCACTCAGTACCAGAGACGGGGATACTGTTAGCAGACACAGAGAGTGTAGTACCAGGCCCAGCCGGGACCCACAGCAGATGGAGCTTTACCGACAGACCAACGGAACCAGCCGATCCGATGCGGAGAATACCCACTAATATCCATCTCTAGTTACGCAATCGCCCACAGATCACAGCCTTAAATAAGGACGGCTTCATTGTGTTCTCAATTTGCGTGTCCAAGGTTTTTTGTACCGTAATCAGGACAAAAGTTCAGAGTGACAAAAAAGGATTTCCAAAACAAGCTGGACCTCTCTAAGGCCTCGGCCATGCTCTCTGCTGGCGTGCTGAGGCGCGCTGAGGCACAGGGAAAGCAGGTGCTTTCCCTGGCCTTGCGATTGCTTACCGCACGCACTGTCAGCAGCCGTCAGGGGGCGGGCCGGGGGCGGGCCGGGGGCGGACCGGGGGCGTCACGGAGCTGGTTCAACCTCATTGGGCGAACCGCTCACGTGACCGGCATGCTGCGCCGGCAAGCGGGGGAATTTTAAATTCCCCTAAGACCTGCGCTTCCGCAGGTGAGCCCCTACTAAAGCTGCTCTAATTGCGGCTGTAGGGACTCAGTGCTGAGCGGGAGCGCGCGTTAGCACACTTCCGCCAGCAAGAGGTAACATTGGCCAAGGCCTTAGAAACATATTTTTCCTTTGTTTTTTATTCAGTCATACTAATTGTACTAGCTGTAAGTTAAAATCTTTAGATTTCACACGTTTCCAAAGTCAGATACTCTCCAGCTGGTCTAACCAGGCAACTGAAATAACCCATAAATTATCCCCCAGAATCAATATCACCATTAAATATATGTTATTCTGAGCGCTGGATACACAAAAAGAACAGGACTGGCGCTCCCCTATGGGGTTAAAAAAGTGAATCATTATAGCTGGGTTGGCCGAGGTCATTGTGTTTGGGATTGCTTCCCCTGCCAGAAAGGAGTTGAATATCTCGAGAATATACGGGGTAAGCGTGGAGGCAAAGTTTTTGAAGTAGATGTTTGAAAAGCCACCTGGACCCGGAGTTTTGGCCGGTTTTAATGATTTAATGGTTGTGGGCAATTCTTCCTGGTAGATAGACTTGTTTAGGGATTGGAGCTCTAGCTGAGTGAGGGAGGGGAGATTGCACTGGAGGATGCTTCCTTTTCTGGGGGGTGCAAGTTGTATAGGTCTGTGTAGAAGTTAGCGAATTCTTTCGCTATCTCCTTTTCAAAGTATAGAATAAGTCCATTTTTGGACCGGATTCTGGAAATTTGGGACTTAGTTTTCATTCCCCTGAGTTTAGAGACCAGCAATCTATTAGCTTTATTGCCCTTTTGGTTAGTCCAGCGTAACGCTCTCTCCACCTCCTCCAGCTGGGAATGTCTCAGTTCCGCTCTCGTTTGTTCCAGGGTTTTGAGCAGTTTTTTTAGTTGGGTTGGCCATGTGTTGGCGTTCTAGGTCTATAATTTTGTCGGTAAGCTCCTTTTGTAACTGGAGCTTTTGTCTTTTCTTATCAGAAGCTATTGAAATTATATCCCCTCTGATGGACGCCATATGGGCCTCCCAGAGGGTTGCTGGGGATTTTACTGAGCCTTTGTTTTTTTCGAAGAAAGACTCTAATTTTTGCCGGATTGTGTTTTCTATCTCTGGGTGGTTGAGGAGGGAGTCGTTGAGCTTCCACTTATAAGAGTTACTCTTGGCAAAAGGGAGAGAGAGCGTTAGTTCAACCGGGGCGTGGTCCGACCAAGTTATTGGGCCTATATTTGACTGGGAGGATGCCTGGAGGATGTTTTGGGTGCCTAGAAAATAGTCAATCTGCGAGTAAGACTGATGTGGGGCAGAGAAAAACGTGTAGTCACTCTGGCCCTGGTGCTGAGCCCTCCAAATATCGACTAAGGAGAAGTCTTCTAATAAGTTTTTTAATTCCTTGGTTTTCTTTTGTTCTTCAGTTAGGGGGGCACCCGAATGTGGGGGGGGATCTGTCTAGAGTTGGTGAGGCCGTTAGGTTCAAGTCCCCTGCGACTCTGAGAGATCGGAGAGATTGGGGGTCTAGAGATTCAAGTACCTCTCTTAGGAAAGGGATTTGCATCTCGTGTGGAGCGTATATGTTTAAGAGGGATATCAGGATCCGGATAGTGTGCCCTGGATCAGTATGTATCGGCCCTCTGGGTCTGATAGTACTTTGGAGGCTATAAATGGGACATTCTGCCTAATCATAATCGCCACTCCTCTTTTTTTCTGAGGAGAGGATGCAAAGAAAGAGAGGGGGAAGAAGCTTCTGACGGTATTAGGGGGGTTGGGCATATTAAAATGTGTTTCCTGCACGCACAGGATGTCCCCTTTCAGTTTTTTTAATTCCTGGAGCGCTAGTTTCCTTTTGAAAACTGAGTTAAGTCCCTTGACATTAAGGGTAATAAGTTTTAGAGGTGTCATGGTGGCTATGTGTTGCTTTGTTGGCGATTGGGGTTGGGCCCTTCCGCCATCCCAGGGCGGACGGGTTTGCTTTGTGGTTTAAAGGGATCGGTTGAGTTATTCCTGGATCTGTCTGGACCTGGTGTTGGTGGTGTTTTGCATGTGTGAGGTGGAACATACCTTGGTTACATCAGCTGGTAGTTGGCGGGGGGAGGGGTCCAAGACCCGGGAGAGGGCGGGGGAGGGAGACACAAGAGGAGGGAAGGGAGGGGGGGTCATGGATTGACCCTAGAGAAAAAACCTTAGACACCATAGTGGTGATCTTCTCTAGGAGACCCCCCGTGATCACCAGGCATGGTGTGGGCCAGGCAAGGAGGGGAGAAGGGCGCAGATGCCCTCAGCAAAATATGTGTGAACATCTCTGTTCGGTGTGGGTCTATGTCAACAACCTTGAACTTTACGTGGTGTGCTCAGCCAGGCTCAAAGGTGTCTGGGGTTATGGGGAAAATTGGGGAGGTGGCGGTGGAGGGAGGGGGAGGCAGAAGGTAGTAGGTGTTGGTTACTCCTCTGTTGGAATGGGGCATTATGGTGTGGGCCCTCCTTGGGTAGCACGTCGATCTCTAACGGGATCGTTCAAGCATGCTTGGGGGGGGGGAGAAGTGGGAGAAGAAGATAAACATATTATTGCCTAGAATACACAGTAATTTTTTTCTCCTCTTTCTAATGGTGTGGGGCTGCGGTGGAGAGGGGACTGAGGGGGGAGAAGGGGAGGAAGGGGGGGATGGCAGGAGGGAGAGGGGGGGCAGGGAGGCGGGGGAGAGGGGAGAAGGGGAGGAGGGGAAGGGGAGGTTGGGGGGGAGAGGGGGCTCGGGGGAAGGGGAGGAAGGGGGGTAGAGGGGGCTGGGGGGAGGGGCGGGCCTATTGGACTCTGAGGCTCAGGAGTATAGTGGCAGCTCAGAGTGTGGGCGGGGGGGGGAGATAAGCTGAGTGTGCGGGAGCCCTTCGTGAAGGAACCTGATCTAGGTGCTTTTGATATGTAATTACATCTGTTCTGTTACTTTATGCTGCTGTAATTGTTGCTATATAAGTACTGATTGATATATCGCTGGGACTCTCATGTTAGTGTAGAGAGATGCCTAACAATGGCTTTGGGCATGCACGATTCATTATATGTAACACAACATTGAATTGAATGCTGTGTATCTATTTTCTGATTAAGTTCAGAAAACAGTGGGATTTAACTAATAGGGATGTCCAAATGGTAACTAATACACCCCCAAGCCCGCCCCCAGGAGGGGCATAAAAACTCTATCAATGGGAGTGCATGTACACTCCTCCCCCTTGAAGAAGCGCCGGGTAACGGCGCGAAACGATCGTCGGGTTGTTTGGCGACGCACTGATTGATGACGTCAGCCGGTTCGGAGTAGTATGCCAGGCAAAACCTAAAGCAGACGCCGGACAAACGGTTTTATGAATTCTGCTACCCATAGGGATTAATATGTAGCTCTACTTGTACTAAGCTACCCCAATCACAGAACGTACATAATATAGTGATTTATGTGCAATAAGGGTATTAACCCCTGTATGGCTGCAATAACCATTTACTAGATACAGGTTCAGCCCGCTTACATGCAAGCGCACATATGGTATGTGACAGTAACATTTGTGTCGGTTCCGTTACTACTGGTTGCAGTTTGGGAACACAATGCTATGTGATCTGTAACTCACTGACACATTAGGGTAAACACGACTTTGAGGAAGTCACTGTTTACATGACGTCTTACTTTGCATGTATATACCCTATTTAACTCATAGGGAGTACCTGTGTGTATATTACAGATTACCTGACCACATTTACCTTACTTTGAGTTGTCACCAATAACAGTTTCTGTGATGGTTTGTTCTTGCTCATATGTTCTGTGAACAAGCATATACTTACCTTATTCATACATATTTGTTGCTGTCATACAATATATTTGATATTAGTGACACTTCATCGTTATACATTATAGCGTATTTTAATACAACATTATGCGTTCACTGAAACAAGGATATACACATGCATATATTATATGAATGGTCCATAAAATAGGCATACTTCAGTGGTTTTAAATGATTTTATTAGTATATTTTTTTCACTTAGAAGAGTTATTAGCAATTAATAAAATGTTATTATTTTTGAGTTTCTATCCCCCCTGGTTGCTGCATCATATCTATGCTGGGACTAATTCGCTCCCTCTACTACTGTCTGTTGTAATTTAGGCTGTGTGCAAATCAGTGGGAATCTTTTTTGTGACTACTCTTGGTTATTTGATAAACATTGATTAATGCCCATCAGATTAAATGCAGGGGGTCCCTGGCAGTCCCATTCACACTCAATGGGACTGCCAGGGACCCCTGCTGTGTTAATCCTATGGGTCATTAGTCAATGCAGAAATGCCTTAAACTTGCCTTAAACTAACAGGTTACACCCAGCACATACCCAGCACATACCCAGCATGTAACCGGGCTAGTTTAAGGCAAGCCTTAGAATACTCGTTGTCTCGTCTGTATAACACACCTTCTCTAGATTATATCAATTTTCATCTGATACTTCAGGACCCCAATCCTCTAGGGAGCTATCAATATCCCAATTTTCCTCGTCTGATCCTTCCTCATAATCAGTGGAACCCATTTCAAACTCAAATTCTCCCTTCTATGGATGGTGAAAATAAAGTAATGACTTTTAGCGATTTCTGACAACTCTATCAGACACTGGAGGTACATAGGGTTTGTACATAGGGTTTTACCCGAGCAACAGACACAATATGAACAACATTACCCAATTCCCCAGAGTCCTGAACCAAACCCACCCGGTCCCGATAATCAGTGAGGGGCTTGGGGCCTTCCCATTTGGTATTATGATCCATTACTCCCAAGGAAGATACTGATTCTTAGGTGTCTCCACAAGAAGATATACCGGACGTGCCATTGGAATGTGAATGTACATATGAATGCTTAGATTTCCCTCTAACCACATGTCTGAAAACAGTAGTATTCATTACCGGAAGCTTATCATACTTTAAAACTTCCCTTCCCGACCCCTCATCTGATGTAACATAATCCCCCCAGTCCTTGGATAAAGCAAAATGCTTCAAGGGTGTACCCTGTGAATCCCTGGATCCCCCTTGGCTTGATTGGGACCCCGAGGAAGATGGGACAGCGGCAGAGGCCTTGGCACTGGGCGGTGATGGCGGGGAAGTGTCACAGTCCTTGCAATGCCTCGACCAGTGGGGGTCTTAGATGGGTCAGACACACCCGGCCTTCTCTTTCCTCTGCATCCCATGACCTTCATGTATCTGTCCATATCTTCATGGGACAGACTGGTGCTCATTTGTGAAATGGCCGGGTACTTCCGTTCTGTTCTGCTGATGGGACCGGAAGTGACGTCATAATCTCGCGATGTCTCAGCGTCCCGGTGCAGATCCAGGTCCCACACCGGAAGTTCCTCCTCTACTGGGCACTTTACCGGACGTTCGGCGGGATCCTTCTGATGGGCGTAAGCCCCGGTCTGGGCCTCAACTACTGTGTCTACTATCGTAGCCTGTTCAGAAGAAGGGTTTGGCATCTCACCGCTCCGCTGGCTCGCGATGGTTCTCTCGTCCTCTGGTGCAGTCTCAGTTCGCATCTCCGACATGCTGGGAGTCGCCACGGCCATACCAGCACTTGCTGTCGGGGAATCTCTATACTCAGCGGCTCAATCTCACAGGTAAGTGGTTCCTCTCTTTTTACAGCACCACTGTTGTGGTTTGCCGGTAGGCACATCACCACCGTGGAACTGCTATCAAGCTCGTTGTCCGACGAAGCCGGCAGGGACATCTCCACAGGGGAATGACAGTGGGGCTCCATACTCTCACTGGAGGCAAGGGACGCGACACGGTCCCAATTCCGGCACCACCATCAACAGTGATCCCCATTCTCCCTGGGTAGTCACCTTTTCTTTTTGGGTCTCAGGCCGCACCGGCTCCGCCCCGGGGTCCGACTCTGGAACCGGGTCACTCTGTGGGGTACACGGGCTTGAGACATAAGGCGTCCTGGCATTGTCCATCTCCATCTACGTCGCTGGGGAGCCAGCCGGCGGGACAGCGACGGTTAGAAATGGCTCCACGGCCCACAGATAATAAATCCCGCACTGCGAACATCTTGCGGTTGTACTGAGCTCCCCTCCCGGTAGTCTGCATTGGAGACACAGACACCGGAAGAATTCTCTGCCCTCCACCTCGACTTCCAGAAGGCTTCCTGGAAGCTGGAAAGGGTTGATGCGGCACGCAGCCATATTGCTCACAGTAGCTATTCCGGTCAGCATTAAGGCTCGACCATTCGGTCCTTCCTGCTCGTCAGCTCTGCGAAACTGAGAGTACAGCAGTTCACACCCAGCTCCTCCTTTACTCGAAGTAGAGCTCTCTGGTTGGTCCTCGCAGTTACCCCTCCCTCTGGTGGAGATTAGAGGAGGGTCACTCGGCTTCACGTCAGGACTCAGATTTGTTTCTGATCCAATCACAAGGCAGAGGGGCGCGGCTTCTGCTTTCGCGCCACTTCCCTTGCAAGGGCGGTGCTCTGGCTTTTGCGACCAGATCCCACACAGGTTCTGCAAATGATAATGGGGAGAGAAGAAACGAGCGCAAAAAATACTGTGGGTATATAAAACAAAGGATACTAATAGTCGAGATATTGGGTGTAGAATTTCCTTTATGGGTGCCGCAAAGGGTTGTAGGTGAGTTCGTTCTAAACCTCTAAACGTTTAGTAGAAAAGGGGGATCCAATGCGCACTCACATCCAGATAGGGATATAAAAGAGAAAAGAGAATACAATAGTGTAATACTGTATGGGATCAATGCGAATAGAAGGTGGTAATGCACTCACATTTCGTAAGATCAAACAGGCATTTCAGTTAATCAGTTTAACCAGACTGGTGTTGCAGGCGCTCCGATGTCAGGATACTTCTGATGGTATATGGACTCTCTGACGACATGATACTCCTGATGGTATATGGACTCTCCGATGTCAGGATAATACTTCTGATGATATATGGACTCTCCGATGTCAGGATACTCCTGATGGTATATGGACTCTCTGACGATGGACTCTCTGATGACTGGATACTCCCGATATCTTGCAGGCTCACAGATGACAGGATATTCCCGATATATAAAACAGAAAATATACAAATAGTGTAATATTGTATATATCAATACTGATCTTAGACTGTATGGTATATCCACTCACATTGTGCAGTGTAGTAATTTGCTTTTTGGTTGTTGAAATAAGCAACTTATGAGGTCTTCTGGAGTCACAGGATACTCCCAGCAGGAAAAGAAAAAGGACGCAGGAAAAGGATAATAAACTTTATATGAATGAATAAATAAAAGCACTTACAAAGCTGTATACACAGACAGCCAAAAAGGTAGTACTGAAACAACTGTGTCCCCACTCTCAGTAAGCCCCACTGATGGCCATACACTAGGGGATACCACACAGAAGGGGTACAGAGCTCCAGACAGCTCTTAGGGGTCTATATGGTCCAGCAAGTGGGTAACTGTAAGCTCAGGTATGTCCCAACGCGTTTCGTCCCGAAAGACTTCTTCAAGCCCCATTCATTGTGAAAGTAAATTCTACATTTGCAGCATGTGGTGCACTCTCAGTCATAGCATCCGCCATCTTAAGTTCAATCCTCTCTCGCATGGTGCTCCCGAGCTGGGCAGTCGCCATCTTGTTGAAATAAAGTATTCCAGCTTAGCACAACCCTCCTGTTGGGGTAAGGGCACACTCTCCTAATGTATCTGCAGTGTATGCACCTCTGCCTTAGTGTAACATCAGTGTACCTGAGGCCAGGCAAAACGCTTTCTTATGCAGCATACTGCAAACTATTGCAGACCAATACAAGTGCTCTGTGGCTAAGTACTCGGCTAGAAGTACTTCGGATATCCCTGGAGCTCTTAGGGTGCCACCTACTGTTGGCTGCACATAGCGCAGATCCTATACAGAAGTTCCTGACCCAAGTTACCCACGCTACCCCCTTAGGCATCATACAACTATCTGCCTCAAGGTGACTAGCACAGCTATAGCCCTGTCTCCAGATCCACTTCACCCTTAAGTGCCATCTAGGGTGTGCTTTGCAAGTGGACATTCTCCTGACTATCCCTAGACTCCACTCCCTCCTCAGCACTTGATCTGGAAGTATACATTATCTCTGTCAGCTTTGCTTTGCTGAAAGCCTGTCCTGTTATTCTCAAATATATCTCAGTAGTGCCTCCAAATATAACCCTCATTCCCCCCCAATCTCATGTCGGGTACACTAGGGGAAATACTAGTGTGGTTACCGGCTAAAGTATAGGGTAAACATGCTGGCAACATTGGGCCCTGAGTTACCCGTGATGGTATAGAGGATATCAGGACAGGCTTTTGAGGGGAACATGAGTGGTACTTACAACAGTGCCTTCATCTCTTGCAGATCCCCAGACTTGTAGGGAGGAACCTCTGCAGGAGAACTTCTCTCTTTAGCTTCTCCCTGATTGATTCCAGTCTCAGGCAAGAAGTCGTTTGAATCACAGGAATACTGTGCATGGCAGACTGCCCATCTCACAGCAATGTGCTCAGCAGAACATCAGGTCTACACCTGTAGGATGGCCCTGAACATACACTCCCTGCCAACGGGCACTGAGAGCAGTTCTAGCTCTTCCCTTATTCTCTATTTGACTAAGGCTGGGGCCATAGAGGGTGTAGTAGGGCTGAGGCGCGCTGATGCTGAGGCTCGCCTGCTGAAATCTGCGCGATTTCATGCCCATGCAGGCGAGCCAGCGGGCGTGATCGGGAGGCGGGGGAAGACTGAGGGAGACGGGGCAGTGACGTCGCTGGGCCAATCGCCCGCGACGCACCGACGTCAACGTCACGGCGCCGACGTCATGGCGCCGTGACGTTGATGCTGCTCCACGCTGATTGGATGTTTTCAGCCGGCAGCGCTCTGAAAAACAGTTTGGTTGTCAGCAACAGAGCCTGATGACACTACCTTCACTGACTCACTGCACAGCATGTGTGTGGGGAAAACCATGATGACTCCTGGCAAACCTTTCTTAACCAGGTATTACTGCCAGGAGGGAGGCAGCCCAATAGCCCAAACCACACAGGGCTACATGTGCAATACACAGTACGCATGAAGAATGGGGTAAATCAGAGGATTACAAACAAATAAGGAAATAATATTACAAAGATTCCAAAATTGAAGTGAACAAAAATGTCTAAAACAAACAAAAAAGCTGCAGCTACTTTAACCGCTTGTAGAAAAGTGTTTTTTCCCCAGCCATATTTCACCAAAAGAAGGAAACTGGTTGATTTTACAATGTAGTGTCTATACAGGATAACGATAGGAGTATCACTATGTTTTAAAGTATTTTAGTCTTGTATACACACATACAGAATAGGTGCAGCTGGCTGTAAGATAATATCTTCAGGATTTCCATGTATCCAAAGTCAGGGACCTGAGACCAACCCCAGTTGATGTCATCACAAGTTCTTGTGTTCACCCAGAGGCAGCAGAAGTTCAGAAACGTTCTCTGTGCAATTAATTCTCTTCTTCCAGGAGTAATCTCACACGGGAAAAAGGACCAAAGACCCACAGCAGCAACAAGATAATCCTCAGTACTTCTGTATTCTCATGGCTGAAGAAGTGGGCACTCACATCTATGTCTTTTATGCAATATATGCAGCCGAGATCGCTGCTGGGATACTCAGTAATGCCTTTATTGTGTGTGTGAATTCCCTGGATTGGATTAATGGGAAACGCCTGAACTCATGCGATCAGACCATGTTTGCCCTTGGTCTTTCCAATGCTGGGCACTCCTGCTTTAGTGTTTTTTTTATATTTCGTAGTTTTCTGTGCCCACAGATCGACATGGTGGATTATGCCTCAGACGTTGTCTATTTTCTCTTAATCTTCTCCAGCCTCTCCAGCTCATGGCTCACCGCCTGTCTCTGCTTGTTTTACTGTGTGAAGATTATACATTTCAAGAGTGGTCCCTTGGCCTGGTTAAAGATGAAGATTGATACAGTATTGCCTTGGCTGATCTTGGTAGCAGAAGTTATATCTTTCACCTGCAGCTTCCCTGGAATATGGGCATTTACTAAACAATTTCCCAAAAATGATACAACTGCCATCACTGGCAACATCTCCTCAAATGCTGCTCAATTCAAACAGGATACCATGGACGTTGTCTCTGTTCTTATCTCAAGCATTATCCTGCCTTTCCTCATTGTGCTGGGCACCACCATCGGTATAATATGGTCCCTTTGTAGGCACACACGTCAGATGGAGCAGAACATGGCAGTCGGCAGTTCCAGCCTGAAGGTTCACAGAAGGGCGGCCAACACAATGGTGTGCCTTCTCCTTGTCTATCTCAGCTTCCATCTGGCAGAGGTTCTTATCGGTCTTCGCATACTGACAGGTGTCGAGTATTGGGGAATTGTCATTCTTGTGTTGGCGTTTTCCCCTGTGCACTCGGTCCTTCTGATCCTGGGGAACTCCAAGCTTAAGCAGAACTGTCACAAGTTATCTCATCTCATCCTATGTAAGGGAAGACATTAAAGCGTCCCAGCATTTATTATATATCTGAGTTATTGCATGATGTAGTGGGGGTATTTATTGGGCATTGTGTCAGAAAGTTGCACCAATTAATGCAATAAAGACAATATATGCTGTAATTATGTTGGCTAATGATCACACATGTGTAATTCTAGAGTAATATATGTAGTAATAGATGTGTCCTGCACAATGTTTCTTAGCAGGATGTATTTAATAAACATGCCAAGTTATTTGATGCTCCGTCTTTTTTTAAGTACTGGAGTCTGTGTAAAACAAACTCACCCAGTTTAATTTAACCTCCCTTCTGTCTGTTTCTCTTGTATACTGACACTGTGGCTGGACGGGGGGCCGGGGGGGTATTTTGGGGTACGGTGCCAGGAGGTGGGTGAGACTTTTAAAAATGAATTTCCAAACATTGTAACTTTTATTTTACCAAAATCGATTCCTGCAGAACTTGTAAGGACAAAATTATCCTCAGAAATCAACAAGTTCTATAATTAATTTGCTGTTTTGCCAGCAGATCACAGCTCCCACACATTTTGCTCGGCTCACAAGTTTGTGCGAAAGCTATGCCAATCTCTAATGGTGTCAGTCTACATACTGGCCACAAGGTGTCACTGTAGCACAGCCGAGATTATGGAGTGTATGAGATTCCCCTGTATATTAGGCCTCGTCCATAGTAGGCACATGACATAGTTACATAGTAGATGAGGTTGAAAAGAAATACGTCCATCAAGTTCAACCTGTGCTAAATTTAGACAACAGATACTTTATCCTATATCTATACTTACTTACTGATCCAGAGGAAGGTAAACAAAAAACCCCAGAGACATATCATCCAATGATAAGGGAAAAATAAATCCCTTTTACTCCAAGAATTGGTAATCAGATTACACCCTGGATCAACATCCTTCCCATGTATACGTATTTGGTATATCCCTGTATACCTTTCCTATCTAAAAAGATGTCCAACCTTTTTTTGAACAAATCTATTGTATCTGCCATCACAGTCTCCATGGGTAATGAATCCCACATTGTAATTGCACTTACTGTAAATAACCCTTTCCTTTGTTGCTGATGAAATCTCCTTTCCTCCAACCTTAAGGGATGCCCCAAGTCCCTAGTACTGCCCGTGGGATGAATAGTTATTTTGAAAGTTCCTTGAATTGTCCCCGAATATATTTGTATATAGTTATCATATCACCTCTTAGACGCCTGTTTTCTAGGGTAAATAAATCTAATTTAGCTAGCCTCTCCTCATAAGTTAGATTGTCCATCCCCTTTATTAATTTGGTGGCTCTTCTCTGCACTCTCTCTAGTTCCAGAATGTCTTTTCTTAGGATTCGCAACCAAAATTGTTCTCCATATTCAAGGTGTGGTCTTACTAATGCTTTGTAAAGGGGCATAATTATGTTTACTTCCCTTCCATCCGTTGCCAGTTTGATGCAAGATAAGATCTTGTTTGCCTTTGCAGCTACTGCATGACATTGGGCACTATTGCTAAGCCTGCTGTCTACAAGCACTCCTACATCCTTCTCCATCAAGGATTCCCCCAATATATCTCCATTTAATTTGTAAGTCGCCTTTTTAATCTTGCATCCCAAAAGCATAACCTTACATTTATCTGTATTAAACCTCATCTACCATTTACCTGCCCACGTTTCCAGTCTCTCCAAGTCCTTCTGAAGAGAAATTACATCCTGCTCTGATTCTATTACCTTACACAATTTAGTATCATCAGCAAAGATGGAGACTTTGCTCTCGATGCCAACCTCATGGTCATTAATAAACAAGTTAAAAAGCAGGGGTCCCCGTACAGATACATGAGGTACGCCACTCATGACTTTTGCCCAACCTGAAAAAGTTCAATTTATGACAACCCTCTGTTGTCTGTCCTTTAACCAGTTTTCAATCCAGGTGCATATAATATTACTGAGTCCAATTTGCTTTATTTTGTACACTAACCTCTTGTGTGAAACCGTATCAAAACCTTTGAAAAATCTAAGTAGACCACATCAACTGCATTACCCTGGTCTAAGTTCCTACTTACCTCCTCAAATAATCAAATTAGATTAGTTTGGCAAGATCTATCCTTCATAAATCCATGCTGACTATAACTAATAATTTTGTTTTCCATTAGACATCACACGTGTCTGTACGTGAAGAGATCCGTGGCCTGCAAAGTTGCGTGATAGGGGCGTGGTGAGGGCTTGCCAGGGGGACAGGCCTGTGACGTCACATTAATGATTCACTCTGTGACGTTAATGGTAGCTGGGGGACCTAATAAAGAGTAATTCCAGATATTTACCCCTAAAAAAAGTGTAATTTGGCTGCCCTGGTAATATTTTATCCAGTCAAATGCCTTTAATATCTGGGGAAGAACAGGGAATGGGTAAATGTATTCCAAAGCCTGTATTCTTCTATTCCTTGTGACAATCCTTCCCCCCGTTAGAAAACCGAAATTGTCATGATGTGATTTAGACTAGCTGTATGTAATTCTAATTCCTGTATTTTACATAATTACCTTATGTCTGTACTTATGCCTGTGTTAGCAATTCCCCCAGATTAGATACCTGGGATTGTGTGGTGATGGAATTAACATGTCAGCCCTGCAAATGTAAATGATGTTATATGCCTGTTCCTATTATTTGTACGGAGGGAGTTTCTGTAATCCATTTAGCTGAACTGTTCCATAGGAAAGATATGATCAGAACAAAGGTAGGGCACTAGTTAATAGAATCAGTTACCAGGTCTTAGCCCCAGGCACTGCTTCTCTTGACTGGCTACCCTTGCTCAATGTTAAAAGATAGCCACCAAGGTGGAGAGACACTCTGGGAAGGAGTGTGGCTATTCCCTCAAAGGAACATCTGAGAGACACTCTGGAAAGGACTGTGGAGTTGGACTGTGACCAGCTGGAGATACATGTCAGTGTGGCTGCTGTTTGTTCAACACGCTGATATCCTGAAGCAGAGATGTGGACAGGGGAAACCCATTTGAAGTGGGTCCCTGCACCTAGGAAAGGTAGATCTCATTCCCCTAGACCCCCATAAGTGTGTATATTTTTGTAGTTTGTATTCTTGTGTGTTTCCGAGGTCTTTTCCAAAATAAACCTCATTTTATTTCACTGCCTTGTTTGCCCTGTGACTGATCCCTGGTCAACCGTGACACACACTCATTGGCTGAACCTCGCACGTGACCCAGCCATAACGAGGCATATTCAAACAAGTTTGTCTCGCAGCGCATCGGCCGCCTCGTGCTCACGTACACGCACGCACGATCTATGGACATGCACATTGGCCTCCAGTTGCTTTTATTTGGCGCGAGCAACGTCACGCGCGCCATCGGATCCACTTTGGGCGCGGCCTTAGACTGCTTCCTGGCTAAATTATTTCAGCTTCTTCTTGCACTTAAAGTGAAAGGATCATATTCATCATGTAACGCCTCTTCTGCCATTTTAATGTCCCTATCCTGATTTAAGATGCTTTTTACTTTGTTACAGTAATCAAACCCATAAACCAAGCAAATGTAAAATAACCAATAGAGTGTGTAATTCCCCTTTGGAATTAGTATGGCCTTAGAGGGTTAAGTGCGTCGGCCCACACATAGTAACGCCCTTTTCCCTATCAGGTGGTGCTAGGTAACTAGGCAGAATTATAGTTCTGCCCATTCATTTCTAAAAACAGTGATGTCATAGCATGATATGTATGGTAAGGAGAGAGTTCTCAGCTCCCTGGAGTTGTCACAGATGAGGGACCCCACTGTCAATAGTGTATATTGGTTTAGAATATAGATTTGTCTAGAATATAGTAAGGATCCCCATTATTGTGTTATAGGTAGGGACAGTACCCTGTATGTACGTGGTCCAAATAAATAGTTCCCGACTACTTTTATCATTCATATAGAGGCAGCCAATACCCTGATGGGGCACCCCAAGCCGCTGCTCGAGGCATATTTGGATCAACATAATCAGAGAGTCTATAGCTGACTTTCACCCAGAAGACCATGTGATGGCATTCAGTACCCGAGATGGGGATACTGTCAGCAAACAGAGAGAGAGAGAGAGAGTAGTACCAGGCCCAGTAGGGGCCCACCGGAGGTGGAAATTTACCTATATAGGAAGAAGTTCATAGGCAGCTTGAAAAAAAATAAGTAAATAAGGCACCTGGCCCCGATGGCATACATCCAAGAGTTCTCAAGGAGTTAAGCTTAGTAATAGCCAAACCATTACATTTAATATTCAAGAACTCAATTTCCACAGGCTCAGAACCACAAGATTGGCGTAAAGCAGATGTGGGGCCTCATGCAGTAAGCCCCGATACAAAATTTTCGGCACGAATTGCGAAAATGTTTTTTTTGGGCGATTTGCCCTCGCAGTATTCAGTAAGGGCCGAATCCTTCCGATCCCTGCTGAAGCACTGCGAAAGCAAAGCTGCCGATGAGCTGTGGCGATACAGCCTGGCTCCCAATAAGGCTCCCGATAAGCCTTTGGTGCCGATAGATGTTTGCAGCTGAGAGAGACAAGCCGCTCTCTCAGCGCAAACTTCGGCACCAAAAAAAGTATTTAAAAACAACTTTTATTCATAGTGTACATGTGCAGGGGGTCTTCGGAGCTGAACCGCGTTGGTTTGAGGTCCGGGGACCCCCTACCCCCCGAGATACAGGCCCCTTTATGAGGTGCCGGTATCCCTCGGCGTTTAAAGGTCCCGATCACGTGACCGCGACCTGTAAACAAACCAGAGGGATACCGGCACCCCATAAAGGGGCCTGTATCTCGGGGGGCAGGGGGTCCCCGGACCTCAAACCAACGCTGTTCTGCTCCGGAGACCCTCTGCACATGTACAGTATAAATAAAACACACACACATCAATAAAGACTCGTTCCTTACCTTGGTGGCTATGTGCAACGGTAATGAAGCAGCATGAATGTCTTTTTAATTATACTGTACAGTGAGCAGGGGGTCCCCTGAGCTGAACCGCATTGCTTTGTGGAGCAGGGACCCCCTGATTCCCGAGTTACAGGCCCCGGTATGTGTCATCGGGTGGCAGTGTCGCCGCCATGTTTATAGCGTCTCCGTAATAAACATGGCGTCCACACTGTAACCGATGGCCCAAACCGGGGCCTGTAACTCGGGAGGCAGGGGGTCTCTGAGCCACAAATAAATGCGCTTCAGCTCAGGGGGCCTCCTGCTTCCGCACAGTATTATGAAAATACATTAATGCTGCTTCATTACCATAGCGGATAGCCGCTAAGGCAATGAAGGGGTTAACGCATAGTAGCATGTTTATTGGGGACAAATGCCCCCAATAAACATAGCATCAATACACAACATACAGTATAGTAATGGGCAGAATGACTATTATCCACAAATGGATAATAGTGCAGTTGTCCATTTACAATACATACACAACAATAAAGACTTTAAATACATATAGCACTCACCCATGTCCCACTGCCACGATGAAGGCCATCCTCATCTTCATCCTGCCCATGCCCCATCCGCTTCTGCAAAACAAACACAAGAATTACAACATCCAAATTAATGTCCCCTAACCCCTTAATCACCATAGCGGTTATTAACCGCTACAGTTATTAAGGGGTTAAGCCACCATCACCCACATACCCTCCCCCACAAAGCCCCCCAACCACCCTCACCCAATACCCACAGGGGAGTCCTACCAAATACCCTTGGGCCTAATACCCCCTCCCCCAGCACATACAGTACAATCTCCTCTGAACTGAACGATTGGAACAGGAGATCGGTATCTGTGACCTACAGAAGCCTCTGCTCATAGTTTACTCTGATTCAGGGACTAAGTTGAAGGACCTGGGGACTGATCTAGAGAAGGTCAATGCTATTTCCGCCACGGTTAAGAAACAGAGTCGCTCTAATGAAATTATTGCTGACTGGAAGCAGAAGTATGAGGAAGCTAAGGCAGAGATGAAAGTCTTTCAGAAGAAGGCCCTCAGTCTCAGTATAGAGCTTGAACTCTCTCAGAAGTAGTCAAACAGTCTCAGCATAAAACTGGGAATCTCTAAAAGGGAGTTTTGCAGTCTTAGTGCAAACCTCAGAGTCTCTCAAAGAGAGATTTGCAGAGTTTACAGAGCTGGAAATCTCTCATAAAGAGGTCCACTTTCTCAGCATAGTGTAGAGCTGAATGTCTCTTGCACGGAAGTCAGCGGTCTCAGAACAGAGATTCAGTCTCAGTACAGAGCAGGAAGTCTCTCAGAAAGAGCTTCGCACTAAACAGAGAGCTAGAAGTCTCACACCAGGAAATTCGAAGACTCAGCACGGAGGTGTGTAAATGAAAGGATGACTACGGAAAGGTCCTGAGTGTTATAGAGACTGTAAAGAAAGAGAACAGAAAGCTGATAGAGGAGGTTTCAAACTTGACTGATCAAGTCAGTGAAGGAAATGGGAAACTTCACGAAGTTAGAAAGGTGAAGAAACAAATCCAACAATTAAAGTGTGATGTGCAGTTAGCACTGAATGAAGCAGAGGGCGTATTGGAGCAGAAAAGAGGCCAAACGATTTGTTTCCAGTTAGAACTCTCTCAGATCAGAGCTTTAAAAGAAAGAGACACGTTCTAACACTCTAGAAATACGACAGAGCTCTTTTCCCAGCAAGGCTGGAGAGAGAAAGTTATCTGCACAAACGCTCTGCACCGCTCGCCATACAGGCCGCATACAGAGTCAGGAAAACTCGCCAGCTTTATCGCCAGAATAAAGTAGCCTGTCCTCTCCAGTCACTATGGAGAATGCAACGACAGAGAAAGAATGATGAACATTTGAAGCAATGTGTCATTTTACTCCAGTCACGTTAGGACGTATCTGCAGCAAAGATACTACAGGAAAATGAAGGAAGCTGCTGGTGTGATTCATTCCAGATATAGGTCCTACGTCAAGACCAAGCACGCTGTGCGCTGCTATAAGCGCGCCCACAATGCCGTCTCAGTGCTACCAACGGCTTTCCATAAAATCCAGGAAAGAAGAACCGAATTACGACTGAGAAGCACAATACACCTCCAGTCATGGTACCGTGCCCCCTCCCCAAATACACACACACACACACACACACACACACACACACACACACACACACACACACACACACACACACACACACACACACACACACACACACACACACACACACAACCATACCTAAATACACACACAATATCCCCCTCCCAATTACACACACACACCCCTCCCCAAATACACACACACACAACCATACCTAAATACACACTCAAAATCCCCCTCCCAATTACACACACACACCCCTCCCCAAATACACAGACACACCCAAAAGGCCCCCTCCCCAAATACACACACACACAACCATACCTAAATACACACACAATATCCCCCTCCCAATTACACACACACCCCTCCCCAAATACACACACACACAACCATACCTAAATACACACTCAAAATCCCCCTCCCAATTACACACACACACCCCTCCCCAAATACACAGACACACCCAAAAGGCCCCCTCCCCAAATACACACACACACACAACCATACCTAAATACACAAAAAAAATCCCCCTCCCAATTACACACACACACACACCTCCCCAAATACACACACACACACAACCATACCTAAATACACACTCAAAATCCCCCTCCCAATTACACACACACACCCCTCCCCAAATACACAGACACACCCAATAGGCTCTCTTCCCAAATACACACACAACCCTGACCAAATACACACACAAAATCCCCTTCCCAATTACACACACACACACCCCTCCCCAAATACACAGATACGCCCAAAAGGCCCCCTCCCCAAATAAACACCTAAAAGGCCCCCTCCCCAAATACACACACACACACAACCCTACCCAAATAAACACACCCCTCTCCCCAAATACAAACACAAAAATCCTCCTCAACAAATACACACACACACACACACACAAGGCCCCTGTCCCCAAAATACACACAATAGGTCCTCTCCCCAGATACAGACACACACCAAAGGTCATCCTTCCCAAATACAGACACATACAAACACACACAGTAAGCCCTCCTCCCCAAAATAGAAAGGCACACACACACACACTCACACACACACTAAGTCCCTCCCCAAATGCAGACACACACACACAAAATAGGCCACTTACCCAAATACAGAAACACAAACAGACACACAAACAATAGGCCCCCAAATACAGACAAGCACACATACAATTGGTTCCCCTTCCCAAATACAAATATACACAAACACACACAATAGGACCTCTCCCCAAATATACACACACACACACAATATGCCCCCTCCCCAAATAGAGATACACACACAAGCACACACAATAGGCCCCCTGCCCAAATAGAGATACACACACACGCACACAATAGGCCCCCCTCCCCAAATAGAGATACACACACACGCACACACAATATGCCCCCTCACCAAATACATGCGATTTCAAAGCGGTTGAGTTCTCTCTGGCCCCTTGGCCGCTTGGGAGAGAAACCCTGCAGAAGGACTTTCAGACCCCTACTCCCACCGCAGGTAACTGACCACTGCCCGGTTTTGTTGTTTATTGTTGGTAAGGGGCCTGACCCCCCTACCCCTAGACAGGGGCTGTGCAATTAGTTAGTGCTCCCTATGGGAGTTTGGTCTGTTTTCCCTTTATCCCTATTTGATGATCCAAAGCTGTTTATTTTTTTACTTTTCTGGTTAATAAAAGCCTATTTTGATTAAAACCACCTCCTGTTTTCAAAACCTCTGCACACGTCCCATACCCACCTCTTCCAACATGTTAATGTCCCTATCATGTTTAAGATGCTCAGTAACTTTGTTACAGTAATTGAGACCCAAACACCATGTAAATGGAAAATAACAAATATTGTGTGTAACCCTCATTCCTTCCCCCCCCCCCCCCCAATCTCATGTCGGGTACATGAGGGGAAATTCTACTGTGGTTACCGTCTAAAGTATGGTGCAAACCTGCTGGCAACAGGGGTCTCTGAGTCTCCTGCGATGGTATAGGGGATATCAGGACAAGCTTTTGAGGGGCACATGAGTGGTACTTACAACAGCGCCTCCATCTCTTGCAGATCCCCAGAGTTGTAGGGAGGAACCTCTGCAGGAGAACTTCTCTCTTTAGCTTCTCCCTGATTGATTCCAGTCTCAGGCAAGAAGTCGTTTGAACTTTACTTTAAAGGAATACTTTATTTGCATCAGTGCATGGCAGACTGCCCATCATCCACCATGTGCTCAGCAGCACATCAGGTCTACACCTGTAGGATGGCCCTGAACATACACTCCTAGCCAACGGGCACTGAGAGCAGTTCTAGCTCTTCCCTTATTCTCTATGGCAATATGAGGTATGATCTCTTTCCTCTCCCCAGAGGGGAGCCTCAGACTGGCAGAGCCCTGCACAGTCCAGATAGGGTAGACCAGTCTCTCTCAATGGTAGAGACACTAACTAAATTCAGGAAGTGCTATGCAATACGTAGCTTCAGTAGGTACCACCCTGTGTCTCTAATTTGACACAGAGCCTGATGACACTACTTTTTTTTGACTCACTGCACAGCATGTGTGTGGGGAAAACCCATGATGACACCTGGCAAACCAGCCTTTACCAGGTATTACTTCCAAGAGGAAGGCAGACCTATAGCCCAAACCACACAGGGCTACATGTGCAATACACAGTACGCATGAAGAATGGGGTAAATCAGAGGATTACAAACACATAAGGAAATAATATTACAAAGATTCCAAAATTGAAGTGAACAAAAATTTCTAAAACAAACAAAAAATCTGCAGCTTCTTTAACCGCTTGTAGAAAATGTTTTTTCCCCAGCCATATTTCACCAAAAGAAAGGAAACTGGATGATTTT
Source organism: Ascaphus truei (assembly GCF_040206685.1). Taxonomy (NCBI): domain Eukaryota; kingdom Metazoa; phylum Chordata; class Amphibia; order Anura; family Ascaphidae; genus Ascaphus; species Ascaphus truei. The sequence goes on from NC_134493.1 coordinate 60,532,817, forward strand.
ACAATGTAGTGTCTATACAGGATAAAGATAGGAGTATCACTTTGGTTTAAGGTGTTTTGGGCCTCGCATACAGTACACACATACAGAATAGGTGCAGCTGGCTGTCAGATAATATCTTCAGGATTTCCATGTATCCAAAGTCAGGGACCTGAGACCAAACCCAGTTGATGTCGTCACAAGTCCGTGTGTATCTAAAATACCTTCACCCAGAGGCAGCAGAAGTTCAGAAACGTCCTCTGTGCAATTAATTCTCTGCTTCCAGGAGTATTCTCACACGGGAAAAGTGACCAATATCCCCAGCAGCAACAAGATAATCCTCAGTACTTCTGTATTCTCATGGCTGAAGAAGGGGACACTCACATCTATGTATTTTATGCCATATATGCAGCCGAGATCGCTGCTGGGATACTCAGTAATGCCTTTATTGTGTGTGTGAATTCCCTGGATTGGATTAATGGGAAACGCCTGAACTCATGCGATCAGATCATGTTTGCCCTTGGTCTTTCCAATGCTGGGCACTTATGCTTTAGTGGTCTTTTTATTTTTCGTAGTTTTCTGTACCCACAGATCTACATTGTGGATTATGCCTTAGAAGTTGTCTATTTTCTCTTTATATTCTGTGGCCTCTCCAGCTCATGGCTCACCGCCTGTCTCTGCTTGTTTTACTGTGTGAAGATTATACATTTCAAGAGTGGTCCCTTGGCCTGGTTAAAGATGAAGATTGATACAGTATTGCCTTGGCTGATCTTGGTAGCAGAAGTTATATCGTTCACCTGCAGCTTCCCTGGAGTCTGGGCCTTTAATAAACTATTTCCTAAGAATGATACAACTGCCCTCACAGGCAACATCTCCTCAAATGCTGCTGAATTCAAACAGGATACCATGGACATTGTCTCTGGTCTTATTCCGAGCATTGTCCCGCCTTTCCTCATTGTGCTGGGCACCACCATTGGTATAATGTGGTCCCTTTGTAGGCATACACGTCAGATGGAGCAGAACATGGCAGTCGGCAGTTCCAGCCTGAAGGTTCACAGAAGGGCGGCCTTCACAATGATGGGTCTTCTCCTTCTCTATCTCAGCTTCTATGTGGCAGAGGTTCTGATGATTCTCCGCATACTGACAGGTGTCGAGATGTTGGGAACTTTCATTCTTGTGTTGGCGTTTTCCCCTGTGCAGTCTGTCCTTCTGATCCTGGGGAACTCCAAGCTTAAGCAGAACTGTCACAAGTTATCTCATCTCATGCTATGTAAGGGAAGACATTAAAGCGTCCCAGCATTTATTATATATCTGAGTTATTGCATGGTATAGTCTGGGTATTTATTAGGTATTGTGTCAGAAATTTGCACCATTTAATGCAATAAGAAATATATTCTGTAAGCATCTGGGCTAATGATCACACACGTGTAATTCTAGATTCATATCTGTAATAACAGATTGTGTCCTGCACAATGTTTCTTAGCAGGATGTGTTTAATAAACATACCGAGTTATTTGATGCTCTGTCTTTGTTTAAGTACTGGGGTCTGTGTAAAACAAACTCAGCGTGACTACTTCTCTCTCCCGTCTCATTCCTCCCTTCTGTCTGTCTCTCCTGCACACTGACACTGTGGCTGGACGAGGGTGAGTATATTGGGGTACGGTGCCGGGAGTTGGGTGAGTATATTGGGGTACGGTGCCGGGAGTTGGGTGAGTATATTGGGGTATGGTGCCAGGAGGTGGGTGAGTATATTGGGGTACGGTGCAGGGAGGTGGGTGAGTATATTGAGGTACGGTGCCAGGAGGTGGGTGAGTATATTGGGGTACGGTGCCGGGAGGTGGGTGAGTATATTGGGGTACGGTGCCAGGAGGTGGGTGAGTATATTGGAGTGCGGTGCAGGGAGGTGGGTGAGTATATTGGGGTACGGTGCCAGGAGGTGGGTGAGTATATTGGGGTGCGGTGCCAGGAGGTGGGTGAGTATATTGAGGTACGGTGCCGGGAGGTGGGTGAGTATATTGGGGTACGGTGCCGGGAGGTGGGTGAGTATATTGGGGTGCGGTGCCGGGAAGTGGGTGAGTATATTGGGGTACGGTGCCGGGAGGTGGGTGAGTATATTGGGGCATGGTGCCAGGAGGTGGGTGAGTATATTGGGGTGCGGTGCCAGGAGGTGGGTGAATATATTGCGGTGCCGGGAGGTGGGTGAGGCTTTCAAAATGCATTTCCAAACATTGTAACTTGTATTTGACCAAAATCGACTCCTGCAGAAGTTGTAAGGACAAAAATATCCTCAGAAATCAACAATTTCCATCACAAGTTGCTGTATTGCCGGCAGATCACAGCCCCCACACATTTTGCTCGGCTCACAAGCTTGTGCCAAAGCTTTGCCAATCTCTAATGGTGTCAGTCTACATAATGGCCACAAGGTGTCACTGCAGCACAGCCTAGATTGTGTATTAGAGCCCTCTGTATATTAGATTGCTTTCTGACTAAGGCTGCGCTTAAAGTGCCGGCGAAGCGACGTCGCCTGAAAACAAATGCATCGCCGCCGCCGTGTGCGCTTATTGCTTATCGCGACTCCGCCGGCGCGAAAACTGGTAGCCGGCAAAATTTGATTTTTCAAGGGCTGTCGCGTCACGTGACGGCCCTTGCACCAATTAAATTACCGGAAACACATGATGCCGCCGCCCGGCGAAATATAACTTTCGCTGGTGTCGACGACGACGGGTGACATCACCCGTTGTGTCGCCATCGCCATCGACGGCACTAGTGGCACGGCCAAAATAATTTCAGCTTCGTCTTGCACTTAAAGTGAAAGGATCATTTTCATCACGTAACAGCGCGTCTGCCATGGTGAACAAAAAAATTGTGAACTAGCGCTAAAGTGTAAAACACAGTGTGATATTAAAAATAACTTCTAATAAAGGATGGCTGCCCGGTGATACTGCCAGTACTAACAGAATAACACAAAATAAAGAAAAACCTGGCGCCAAATTGTCAGTGGAATGTCCTGAACTCCTCAAGGGATCCGCACACTTGCTCGACAGACCATGCAAAGAGAAAAACACAAACAAACAAAAATCATAGCGCAACACTGTAGGGTGAGCAGTACTGCACTAATACACACAAACAATTAAGAGTCCTAGCGACAATTAAAAAACTATTTATTAAAAGGAACTATGCCAGGACAGGCATTGGCAAATACAAAGAACCGCAGGTCATCTGGGACACAAAAATTGGAGCCCTACTTACAGACAGCAAGGCTTAAACTCGCATTGGTAGGAACAATTCATAAATACAGATGGTCTCCCTGCCGGGTGATGTCTCTGCTCCGTTGCGGCTCAAACTCCAGACCGTCCCTGCGATGGTAGCCGAAACAGCTCCGGCCGTGGAGGCTGGTGTGCGGGGTCCACAGCTCTGCACCGCGTGTAGACACGCCTCACTTCCTCCTCCGGAGCAAACGGGAAGTCTCTGCGCGCCCGCGCGCGATAGTACCCGTGGCCTTAAAGGGACAGCTGGCAGGCTGAAGGGAAAGCAGGGCTCCAATGCCAAACGACCATAAACGTCCAAAGCCAGTCCAACAGTGGCAATGCCACTAGCCCTACGCGTTACGTAGATGTCACTCTACTTCCTCAGGGGCTCCTGCCATGTCCTGTGCCCTGAACTCTCACCTCCTGGTCCGCGGTTCACCAGCACATGTCCTGCGCCTGCTGCAGCAGCTCCCCTTTCAGTCTCTCACAGGGCTGTCTTGTGTGTGCCTTCAGATCAGTATAGCAGCAGCGTCTCTCACCCTCTCTGTGTCACTCTCAACAGTGTGCCTCTGGCAGCATCGGGGCCCCATTCACCCAGCAAATGTAAAATAACCGAGTGAGTGTGTAATTCCCCTTTGGGATTACTATAGATTTAGAGGGTTATCTGTGTGGGCCCATACAGAGAAACGCCCTTTTCCCTATAACGTGGTGCTGGGTTACTAGGCAGAAGAATAGCAGGATATATAACGTATGGAGAGGGTTCAAGGTCAGGTTGCTGGAGGAGTCGCAGATGAGGGACCTCACTGTGAATAGTGTGGATATATATATATATATATATATATATATATATAGAATATGGTAAGGATCCCCATTATTATGTTATGTACAAGGACAGTACCATGTTTAGATAGCGTCCCCAGGAATGATTCCCCACTGCTTTTGTGATTCATATAGAGGCAGCCAATGCCCTGAAGGAGCTCCCCAAATAGCAGCACGAGGTATAGTTGGATCAACCCAATCAGAGGGTCCATATCCGACTCTCACCCAGGAGGCCATGTGAGTCATTCAGTACCAGAGACGGGGATATTGTTAGCAGACACGGAGAGAGTAGTACCAGGCCCAGCCGGGACCCACAGCAGATGGAGCTTTACCAACAGACCAAAGGAACCAGCTGATCCGATGCGGAGAATATCCACTAATATCCATCTCTAGTTACGCAATCTCCCACTACTCACAGCCTTAAATCAGGACTGCTTCATTGTGTTCTCAATTTGCGTGTTCAAGGTTTTTTGTACCGTAAACAGCACAAAAGTTCAGAGTGACAATAAAGGATTTCCAAAAGAAGCCGGACCTCTCTAAGAGACATATTTTTCCTTTGTTTTTTATTCAGTCATACTAACTGTACTAGCTGTAAGTTAATGTCTTTAGATTTCACACGTTTCCAAAGTCAGATACTCTCCAGCTGGTCTAACTAGGCAACTGAAATAACCCATAAATTATCCCCCAGAATCAATATCACCATTAAATATGTGTTATTCTGAGCGCTGGATACACAAAAAGAACAAGACAGGAGGGAGCGGGTGCGCACAAAGGAGGGAGCGGGTGCACACACAGGAGGGAGCGGGTGCGCACACAGGAGGGAGCGGGTGCGCACACAGGAGGGAGCGGGTGAACACACAGGAGGGAGCAGTGCGCACACAGGAGGGAGCGGGTGCGCACACAGGAGGGAGCGGGTGCGCACACAGGAGGGAGCGGGTGCACACACAGGAGGGAGCGGGTGAACACACAGGAGGGAGCGGGTGCGCACACAGGAGGGAGCGGGTGCGCACACAGGAGGGAGCGGGTGAACACACAGGAGGGAGCAGTGCGCACACAGGAGGGAGCGGGTGCGCACACAGGAGGAAGCGGGTGCGCAACCAGGAGGGAGCGGGTGCGCACACAGGAGGGAGCGGGTGCGCACACAGGAGGGAGCAGGTGCGCACACAGGAAGGAGCGGGTGCGCACACAGGAAGGAGCGGGTGCACACACAGGAGGGAGCGGGTGCGCACTCAGGAGGGAGCGGGTGGACACACAGGAGGGAGCGGGTGGACACACAGGAGGGAGCGGGTGCACACACAGGAGGGAGCGGGTGCGCACTCAGGAGGGAGCGGGTGCCCACACAGGAGGGTGCGGGTGAACACACAGGAGCGAGCAGTGCGCACCCAGGAGGGAGCGGGTGCACACACAGGAGGGAGCGGGTGGACACACAGGAGGGAGCGGGTGCACACACAGGAGGGAGCGGGTGCGCACTGAGGAGGGAGCGGGTGAACACACAGGAGGTAGCGGGTGCGCACAAAGGAAGGAGCGGCTGAACATACAGGAGGGAGCAGTGCGCACCCAGGAGAGAGTGGGTGCACACACAGGAGGGAGCGGGTGGACACACAGGAGGGAGCGGGTGCACACACAGGAGGGAGCGGGTGTGCACACAGGAAGGAGCGGGTGCACACACAGGAAGGAGCGGGTGCGCACACAGGAGGGAGCGGGTGCGCACACAGGAGGGAGCGGGTGCGCACACAGCAGGGAGCGGGTGGACACACAGGAGGGAGCGGGTGTGCACACAGGAGGGAGCGGGTGCGCACTCAGGAGGGAGCGGGTGGACACACAGGAGGGAGCGGGTGCACACACAGGAGAGAGCGGGTGCACACACCGGAGAGAGCGGGTGCATACACAGGAGAGAGCGGGTGTACACACCGGAGGGAGCGGGTGCACACACAGGAGAGAGCGGGTGCACACACCGGAGGGAGCGGGTGCACACACAGGAGAGAGCGGGTGCACACACCGGAGGGAGCGGGTGCACACACAGGAGAGAGCGGGTGCACACAAAGGAGGGAGCGGGTGCGCACACAGGAGGAAGCGGGTGCGCACACAGGAGGGAGCAGATGCACACACAGGAGGGAGCGGGTGAACACACAGGAAGCGGGTGCACACACAGGAGGGAGCGGGTGCACACACAGGAGAGAGCGGGTGCACACACAGGAGGGAGCGGGTGTACACACAGGAGGGAGCGGGTGCACACACAGGACGGAGCGGGTGCGCACACAGGAAGGAGCGGGTGCGCACACAGGAGGGAGCGGGTGCACACACAAAACATCATGTTACTGCCTCACTGACAGGAGAAATATATCTGTCTGCTCTTATCTTGGCTAATGGTTGACAGACTGGTGTACCTTACCTTCCACCTCCAGCCCTCTCCTTGCTCTTAGCTTGGCTAATGGTTGACAGACTGGTGTACCTTACCTTCCACCTCCAGCCCACTCCTTGCTCTTGTCTTGGCTAATTGTTGACAGACTGGTGTACCTTACCTTCCACCTCCAGCCCTCTCCTTGCTCTTATCTTGGCTAAGGGGTGACAGACTGGTGTACCTTACCTTCAGAGTGACAATAAAGGATTTCCAAAAGAAGCCGGACCTCTCTAAGAGACATATTTTTCCTTTGTTTTTTATTCAGTCATACTAATTGTACTAGCTGTAAGTTAATGTCTTTAGATTTCACACGTTTCCAAAGTCAGATACTCTCCAGCTGGTCTAACTAGGCAACTGAAATAACCCATAAATGATCCCCCAGAATCAATATCACCATTAAATATGTGTTATTCTGAGCGCTGGATACACAAAAAGAACAGGACAGGAGGGAGCGGGTGCACACACAGGAGGGAGCGGGTGCGCACACAGGAGGGAGCGGGTGCGCACACAGGAGGGAGCGGGTGAACACACAGGAGGGAGCGGGTGCGCACACAGGAGGGAGCGGGTGCACACACAGGAGGGAGCGGGTGAACACACAGGAGGGAGCGGGTGCGCACACAGGAGGGAGCGGGTGCGCACACAGGAGGGAGCGGGTGCGCAACCAGGAGGGAGCGGGTGCGCACACAGGAGGGAGCGGGTGCGCACACAGGAGGGAGCAGGTGCGCACACAGGAAGGAGCGGGTGCGCACACAGGAAGGAGCGGGTGCGCACACAGGAGGGAGCGGGTGCGCTTTCAGGAGGGAGCGGGTGGACACACAGGAGGGAGCGGGTGGACACACAGGAGGGAGCGGGTGCGCACTCAGGAGGGAGCGGGTGCACACACAGGAGGGTGCGGGTGAACACACAGGAGCGAGCAGTGCGCACCCAGGAGGGAGCGGGTGCACACACAGGAGGGAGCGGGTGCGCACTGAGGAGGGAGCGGGTGAACACACAGGAGGGAGCGGGTGCGCACAAAGGAAGGAGCGGCTGAACACACAGGAGGGAGCAGTGCGCACCCAGGAGGGAGTGGGTGCACACACAGGAGGGAGCTGTTGGACACACAGGAGGGAGCGGGTGCACACACAGGAGGGAGCGGGTGCGCACACAGGAAGGAGCGGGTGCACACACAGGAAGGAGCGGGTGCGCACACAGGAGGGAGCGGGTGCGCACACAGGAGGGAGCGGGTGCGCACACAGGAGGGAGCGGGTGGACACACAGGAGGGAGCGGGTGTGCACACAGGAGGGAGCGGGTGCGCACTCAGGAGGGAGCGGGTGGACACACAGGAGGGAGCGGGTACACACACAGGAGAGAGCGGGTGCACACACCGGAGAGAGCGGGTGCATACACAGGAGAGAGCGGGTGTACACACTGGAGGGAGCGGGTGCACACACAGGAGAGAGCGGGTGCACACACCGGAGGGAGCGGGTGCACACACAGGAGAGAGCGGGTGCACACACAGGAGGGAGCGGGTGCGCACACAGGAGGGAGCGGGTGCGCACACAGGAGGGAGCGGGTGCACACACAGGAGAGAGCGGGTGCACACACAGGAGGGAGCGGGTGCACACACCGGAGGGAGCGGGTGCACACACAGGAGAGAGCGGGTGCACACAAAGGAGGGAGCGGGTGCGCACACAGGAGGGAGCGGGTGCGCACACAGGAGGGAGCAGATGCACACACAGGAGGGAGCGGGTGAACACACAGGAAGCGGGTGCACACACAGGAGGGAGCGGGTGCACACACAGGAAAGAGCGGGTGCACACACAGGAGGGAGCGAGTGCACACACAGGAGGGAGCGGGTGCACACACAGGACGGAGCGGGTGCGCACACAGGAAGGAGCGGGTGCGCACAAAGGAGGGAGCGGGTGCACACACAAAACATCATGTTACTGCCTCACTGACAGGAGAAATATCTCTGTCTGCTCTTATCTTGGCTAATGGTTGACAGACTGGTGTACCTTACCTTCCACCTCCAGCCCTCTCCTTGCTCTTAGCTTGGCTAATGGTTGACAGACTGGTGTACCTTACCTTCCACCTCCAGCCCTCTCCTGGCTCTTGTCTTGGCTAATTGTTGACAGACTGGTGTACCTTACCTTCCACCTCTCTCCTTGCTCTTATCTTGGCTAAGGGGTGACAGACTGGTGTACCTTACCTTCCACCTCCAGCCCTCTCCTTGCTCTTGTCTTGGCTAATTGTTGACAGACTGGTGTACCTTACCTTCCACCTCTCTCTTTGCTCTTATCTTGGCTAAGGGGTGACAGACTGGTGTACCTTACCTTCCACCTCCAGCCCTCTCCTTGCTCTTGTCTTGGCTAATGATTGACAGACTGGTGTACCTTACCTTCCACCTCCAGCCCTCTCCTTGCTCTTATCTTGGCTAAGGGGTGACAGACTGGTGTACCTTACCTTCCACCTCCAGCCCTCTCCTTGCTCTTATCTTGGCTAAGGGGTGACAGACTGGTGTACCTTACCTTCCACCTCTCTCCTTGCTCTTTTCTTGGCTAATGGTTGACAGACTGGTGTACCTTACCTTCCACCTCCAGCCCTCTCCTTGCTCTTGTCTTGGCTAATGGTTGATAGACTGGTGTACCTTACCTTCCACCTCCAGCCCTCTCCTTGCTCTTGTCTTGGCTAATGGTTGATAGACTGGTGTACCTTACCTTCCACCTCCAGCCCTCTCCTTGCTCTTATCTTGGCTAATGGTTGACAGACTGGTGTACCTTACCTTCAATCTCCAGACCTCTCCTTGCTCTTGTCTTGGCTAATTGTTGACAGACTGGTGTACCTTACCTTCCACCTCCAGCCCTCTCCTTGCTCTTGTCTTGGCTAATGGTTGATAGACTGGTGTACCTTACCTTCCACCTCCAGCCCTCTCCTTGCTCTTGTCTTGGCTAATGGTTGATAGACTGGTGTACCTTACCTTCCACCTCCAGCCCTCTCCTTGCTCTTGTCTTGGCTAATGGTTGATAGACTGGTGTACCTTACCTTCCGCCTCCAGCCCTCTCCTTGCTCTTATCTTGGCTAATGGTTGACAGACTGGTGTACCTTACCTTCAATCTCCAGACCTCTCCTTGCTCTTGTCTTGGCTAATGGTTGACAGACTGGTGTACCTTACCTTCCACCTCCAGCCCTCTCCTTGCTCTTATCTTGGCTAATGGGTGACAGACTGGTGTACCTTACCTTACACCTCCAGCCCTCTCCTTGCTCTTATCTTGGCTAATGATTGACAGACTGGTGTACCTTACCTTCCACCTCCAGACCTCTCCTTGCCCTTATCTTGGCTAATGGTTGACAGACTGGTGTACCTTACCTTCCACCTCCAGCCCTCTCCTTGCTCTTCTCTTGGCTAATGGTTGTCAAACTGGTGTACCTTACCTTCCACCTCTAGCCCTCTCCTTGCTCTTATCTTGGCTAATGGTTGACAGACTGGTGTACCTTCCCTTCCACCTCCAGCCCTCTCCTTGCTCTTATCTTGGCTAATGGTTGTCAGACTGGTGTACCTTACCTTCCACCTCCAGCCCTCTCCTTGCTCTTATCTTGGCTAAGGGGTGACAGACTGGTGTACCTTACCTTCAGAGTGACAATAAAGGATTTCCAAAAGAAGCCGGACCTCTCTAAGAGACATATTTTTCCTTTGTTTTTTATTCAGTCATACTAATTGTACTAGCTGTAAGTTAATGTCTTTAGATTTCACACGTTTCCAAAGTCAGATACTCTCCAGCTGGTCTAACTAGGCAACTGAAATAACCCATAAATGATCCCCCAGAATCAATATCACCATTAAATATGTGTTATTCTGAGCGCTGGATACACAAAAAGAACAGGACAGGAGGGAGCGGGTGCACACACAGGAGGGAGCGGGTGCGCACACAGGAGGGAGCGGGTGCGCACACAGGAGGGAGCGGGTGAACACACAGGAGGGAGCGGGTGCGCACACAGGAGGGAGCGGGTGCCCACACAGGAGGGAGCGGGTGAACACACAGGAGGGAGCGGGTGCGCACACAGGAGGGAGCGGGTGCGCACACAGGAGGGAGCGGGTGCGCAACCAGGAGGGAGCGGGTGCGCACACAGGAGGGAGCGGGTGCGCACACAGGAGGGAGAAGGTGCGCACACAGGAAGGAGCGGGTGCGCACACAGGAAGGAGCGGGTGCGCACACAGGAGGGAGCGGGTGCGCTTTCAGGAGGGAGCGGGTGGACACACAGGAGGGAGCGGGTGGACACACAGGAGGGAGCGGGTGCGCACTCAGGAGGGAGCGGGTGCACACACAGGAGGGTGCGGGTGAACACACAGGAGCGAGCAGTGCGCACCCAGGAGGGAGCGGGTGCACACACAGGAGGGAGCGGGTGCGCACTGAGGAGGGAGCGGGTGAACACACAGGAGGGAGCGGGTGCGCACAAAGGAAGGAGCGGCTGAACACACAGGAGGGAGCAGTGCGCACCCAGGAGGGAGTGGGTGCACACACAGGAGGGAGCTGTTGGACACACAGGAGGGAGCGGGTGCACACACAGGAGGGAGCGGGTGCGCACACAGGAAGGAGCGGGTGCACACACAGGAAGGAGCGGGTGCGCACACAGGAGGGAGCGGGTGCGCACACAGGAGGGAGCGGGTGCGCACACAGGAGGGAGCGGGTGGACACACAGGAGGGAGCGGGTGTGCACACAGGAGGGAGCGGGTGCGCACTCAGGAGGGAGCGGGTGGACACACAGGAGGGAGCGGGTACACACACAGGAGAGAGCGGGTGCACACACCGGAGAGAGCGGGTGCATACACAGGAGAGAGCGGGTGTACACACTGGAGGGAGCGGGTGCACACACAGGAGAGAGCGGGTGCACACACCGGAGGGAGCGGGTGCACACACAGGAGAGAGCGGGTGCACACACAGGAGGGAGCGGGTGCGCACACAGGAGGGAGCGGGTGCGCACACAGGAGGGAGCGGGTGCACACACAGGAGAGAGCGGGTGCACACACAGGAGGGAGCGGGTGCACACACCGGAGGGAGCGGGTGCACACACAGGAGAGAGCGGGTGCACACAAAGGAGGGAGCGGGTGCGCACACAGGAGGGAGCGGGTGCGCACACAGGAGGGAGCGGGTGCGCACACAGGAGGGAGCAGATGCACACACAGGAGGGAGCGGGTGAACACACAGGAAGCGGGTGCACACACAGGAGGGAGCGGGTGCACACACAGGAAAGAGCGGGTGCACACACAGGAGGGAGCGAGTGCACACACAGGAGGGAGCGGGTGCACACACAGGACGGAGCGGGTGCGCACACAGGAAGGAGCGGGTGCGCACAAAGGAGGGAGCGGGTGCACACACAAAACATCATGTTACTGCCTCACTGACAGGAGAAATATCTCTGTCTGCTCTTATCTTGGCTAATGGTTGACAGACTGGTGTACCTTACCTTCCACCTCCAGCCCTCTCCTTGCTCTTAGCTTGGCTAATGGTTGACAGACTGGTGTACCTTACCTTCCACCTCCAGCCCTCTCCTGGCTCTTGTCTTGGCTAATTGTTGACAGACTGGTGTACCTTACCTTCCACCTCTCTCCTTGCTCTTATCTTGGCTAAGGGGTGACAGACTGGTGTACCTTACCTTCCACCTCCAGCCCTCTCCTTGCTCTTGTCTTGGCTAATTGTTGACAGACTGGTGTACCTTACCTTCCACCTCTCTCTTTGCTCTTATCTTGGCTAAGGGGTGACAGACTGGTGTACCTTACCTTCCACCTCCAGCCCTCTCCTTGCTCTTGTCTTGGCTAATGATTGACAGACTGGTGTACCTTACCTTCCACCTCCAGCCCTCTCCTTGCTCTTATCTTGGCTAAGGGGTGACAGACTGGTGTACCTTACCTTCCACCTCCAGCCCTCTCCTTGCTCTTATCTTGGCTAAGGGGTGACAGACTGGTGTACCTTACCTTCCACCTCTCTCCTTGCTCTTTTCTTGGCTAATGGTTGACAGACTGGTGTACCTTACCTTCCACCTCCAGCCCTCTCCTTGCTCTTGTCTTGGCTAATGGTTGATAGACTGGTGTACCTTACCTTCCACCTCCAGCCCTCTCCTTGCTCTTGTCTTGGCTAATGGTTGATAGACTGGTGTACCTTACCTTCCACCTCCAGCCCTCTCCTTGCTCTTATCTTGGCTAATGGTTGACAGACTGGTGTACCTTACCTTCAATCTCCAGACCTCTCCTTGCTCTTGTCTTGGCTAATTGTTGACAGACTGGTGTACCTTACCTTCCACCTCCAGCCCTCTCCTTGCTCTTGTCTTGGCTAATGGTTGATAGACTGGTGTACCTTACCTTCCACCTCCAGCCCTCTCCTTGCTCTTGTCTTGGCTAATGGTTGATAGACTGGTGTACCTTACCTTCCACCTCCAGCCCTCTCCTTGCTCTTGTCTTGGCTAATGGTTGATAGACTGGTGTACCTTACCTTCCGCCTCCAGCCCTCTCCTTGCTCTTATCTTGGCTAATGGTTGACAGACTGGTGTACCTTACCTTCAATCTCCAGACCTCTCCTTGCTCTTGTCTTGGCTAATGGTTGACAGACTGGTGTACCTTACCTTCCACCTCCAGCCCTCTCCTTGCTCTTATCTTGGCTAATGGGTGACAGACTGGTGTACCTTACCTTACACCTCCAGCCCTCTCCTTGCTCTTATCTTGGCTAATGATTGACAGACTGGTGTACCTTACCTTCCACCTCCAGACCTCTCCTTGCCCTTATCTTGGCTAATGGTTGACAGACTGGTGTACCTTACCTTCCACCTCCAGCCCTCTCCTTGCTCTTCTCTTGGCTAATGGTTGTCAAACTGGTGTACCTTACCTTCCACCTCTAGCCCTCTCCTTGCTCTTATCTTGGCTAATGGTTGACAGACTGGTGTACCTTCCCTTCCACCTCCAGCCCTCTCCTTGCTCTTATCTTGGCTAATGGTTGTCAGACTGGTGTACCTTACCTTCCACCTCCAGCCCTCTCCTTGCTCTTATCTTGGCTAATGGTTGCCTGACTGGTGTACCTTACCTTCCACCTCCAGACCTCTCCTTGCTCTTATCTTGGCTAATGATTGACAGACTGGTGTACCTTACCTTCCACCTCCAGCCCTCTCCTTGCTCTTGTCTTGGCTAATGGTTGATAGACTGGTGTACCTTACCTTCCGCCTCCAGCCCTCTCCTTGCTCTTATCTTGGCTAATGGTTGACAGACTGGTGTACCTTACCTTCAATCTCCAGACCTCTCCTTGCTCTTGTCTTGGCTAATGGTTGACAGACTGGTGTACCTTACCTTCCACCTCCAGCCCTCTCCTTGCTCTTATCTTGGCTAATGGGTGACAGACTGGTGTACCTTACCTTACACCTCCAGCCCTCTCCTTGCTCTTATCTTGGCTAATGATTGACAGACTGGTGTACCTTACCTTCCACCTCCAGACCTCTCCTTGCCCTTATCTTGGCTAATGGTTGACAGACTGGTGTACCTTACCTTCCACCTCCAGCCCTCTCCTTGCTCTTCTCTTGGCTAATGGTTGTCAAACTGGTGTACCTTACCTTCCACCTCTAGCCCTCTCCTTGCTCTTATCTTGGCTAATGGTTGACAGACTGGTGTACCTTCCCTTCCACCTCCAGCCCTCTCCTTGCTCTTATCTTGGCTAATGGTTGTCAGACTGGTGTACCTTACCTTCCACCTCCAGCCCTCTCCTTGCTCTTATCTTGGCTAATGGTTGCCTGACTGGTGTACCTTACCTTCCACCTCCAGACCTCTCCTTGCTCTTATCTTGGCTAATGATTGACAGACTGGTGTACCTTACCTTCCACCTCCAGTCCTCTCCTTGCTCTTGTCTTGGCTAATGGGTGACAGACTAGTGTACCTTACCTTTCACCTCCAACCCTCTCCTTGCTATTATCTTGGCTAATGGTTGACAGACTGGTGTACCTTACCTTCCACCTCCAGCCCTCTCCTTGCTCTTATCTTGGCTAATGGTTGACAGACTGGTGTACCTTACCTTCAATCTCCAGACCTCTCCTTGCTCTTGTCTTGGCTAATTGTTGACAGACTGGTGTACCTTACCTTTCACCTCCAACCCTCTCCTTGCTCTTGCATTTGCAGCTAGTGTAGATTCTCTCCCACAGCCAATGTAGTATGATACAGTACTAGGAATATTGCTCTACAGCAAACATCTGGTTCCCTGATTGATAAAAGTTATTATTGCTCTAAGAACATCTCCCCAAAGCTTCAGCTGACAAGGCAAAAAAAGAGCTGTGAGAAATTTGCATCCATGCAAAATGCAAACCCCATGCAAAATGCAAACCCCAGTACGTCCCAAGGTTCCCATTTCTGATTGACTAGCGACAAAGAGAAAACAACCAAACCATATTCAAATATTCAAATGTCCCACTAACCAGGGGATGTAAATCAATTCATGTAACGCTGTACATACAGGTGGTTAAACTCTGTACAACCTCATACATGAACACACAGTGATCTTCTATTCTCCACACATTTATTTAATAATAATAATAATAATAATAATAATAACAAGTATGTTCTTGTATAGTGCTGCTAGTTTTATGTAGCATTTTATGTAGCATTTTATAGATACATTTTGCAGGCACAGGTCCCTGCCCCGTGGAGCTTACAACCTATGCTTTTGGATAGGGTGATTTGCCCAAGGTCACAAGGAGCCGACACCGGGAATTGAACCAGGTTCCCCTGTTTTGAACTCTCAGTGCCAGTCAGTGTCTTTACTCACTGAGCCGCCCCCACTCTCTCCCTGTAAACGTTCAGTAGTTTATTAGAATGTATGTTCTCAGTATTAATTGAAGCAAGGGGAAAATATGTTGCCTGCCTTGGCTCTATAACAGGCACAGGTATGCTCAGAGAGTGACTAACACACCTTACAGCTCCTTCTGTGGCATTGAAGGGAGGACCACTGCATCCACATTCCTCACCTGTAACAGTAACAATCTACTCAGGTACTGCATCCTCACCTGTAACAGTAACAATCTGAGTGGCCATTAGGACCATTTTTTGGCCACAAATTCCCCTCTGAACTCAATGGGGATCTTCATACAAAAACATCCACCTCAGAGAAGTAGAATAAGGCCCCAAGACTGTCGAAAATAACTAAACACAGTGCGCTTAGACTAATGCAAAGGAAACCAGATAAACATATGTTTAAGATGCCACCTCATTAAAAGGCAGCATAACATTAGAAAACCCATACATCACTGTCACTAAATCCTCTAAGCATCAGTTAACACGGCTTTCAAAACAGAGTCATCGGACATTTGCATCCATGCAAACCTCAGTCCATCCCTGTCAAGGTTCACATTTCTGATTGAATAGTGACAGAATAAAAACAACCATACCATAGTGAAATGTCCCACAAACCCCTTTTTTATAGGACAATCAGGAGGTGATAATTTCTGCTTGGAGACACAGATTTGAAATGGTTTGTGATCTGTGAATGGAAGACGCAGACGTTGTTAGAGACGTCTTCTTCTCGAAGTCAACAACATATTAGAGCATTATACTATAGACATGGATCCAAGAAATATAGTCGTGTTCTTCCTGAGCATGGAGTCTTGTGCTGGATTACTTCTAAATCTTGTAGTTGTCAATGTCAGGGCATGGGCTAAGGTTCGACGTTTGAGCTCTGGTGACCAGATCTTTCTTGCTTATGGAGCCTCCAACACCGTCTGGCAGAGCATCCTGATTAATAATGACATTATTTATTTATTCTGGTATCATGTTTACCTCTCAGAGAAAGTTTACCCAGTAATGATATTTTTATACTTTAACTTCTCGATCTCCAGCTCTTGGATGACCACGTTTCTCTGCTCCTTCTACTGCATCAAAGTGGTTCGCTTGCAGCATCCTTTCTTCGCATTCTTGAAAGCAAGGTTCTCCAAGATGATGCCATGGCTGATCTTGTTATCACTTGTTGGATCAACCTGTTTCTCTTCTTTGACGTTTACCCTTGTATACAAAGAAAGTGCCTTAAATAATACAACTAACTACACACTGGATGCCACTGGAAGCAATCATTCTGTAAGTAGACAGATATTTACAGGTATTTTATTATCAGTTGCTTGCTTCATACCCTTCCTCCTTGGTGTTTTCGCCTTGGTCCTGACACTTATATCCCTCATTGTGCATGTCCATAATATGCAGAAGAACACATGGGACTTTAGCTCTCCCCACCTTCAAGCTTATGTGGGAACAGTCAGAACCATGAGTTTGCTGCTCCTGTTATACCTTTTCTATTTCTTGTCCCAGTTGTTCCTAAGTTTCTCTATATTTTCCACATCTTCACCATGGTTTTGGATGTGTTTGACGATTCAGCATTCTTACTTACCATTGCAATCGCTTCTCCTGATCCAACAAAACCCCAAATTCAGACTGATTTGTGGGTATTTTACTTGTCACAACAGTTCCCTACTTGGAAACGTGTAAAAGCAAACAGTGTGTGTGATCCTGATCCTAGATGTTTGTGGTATTCTTGCTTTACCACAAGTAATTGCTCCAGTCACTCAGGTTTGCACACAACGCCCACTGACCGCTGACATTTTAGTTGCTCAGACATGATAAACATGACAACTTTTCTTGTTTACAGTCGTAAGTGAATTATCATCTAAATCCTTATGGTCTCCAAGACCTTGTGCAAATGCATATACTGTACTAGCAGTGAAGCTGAGATTTGTAAAAAGAGGGTTTACATGAATGTCTACAATATCACTCATCAAATGTTAACTCTGGAATTCTGCTGAAGAGCTTCTCTCCTATTATAACAAGAAACCACAAAGATGTTTATCATCCATCCATAAACCAATCACAGCTGCAAACATCTCATTATATTTAACCTGCTCCCCTGCCGGCACAGGAAGGAGAAGACAGCCACACGGTTAGGAGTTTAATTATTTGTAGTGTGGATTTCAAAGCTGGAAAAATATTCAACATATTTAACGTACCTGTGAATCTTCGCGACCAGAAAAAAGATTTGTAGAAGGATTCCTCGATGTGATCTCACCTCCAACCTTATCATATCAGAGGACTTTTTCAGTTGCTGTTCCTGGTTAACATCAGCTACTGCGTGAGAATTGTCATCTTCAAACACAATCTGTTCTTTCAGTTGAAGAGGAAGATCACTGCTGTGTTGCCCAAGCTTCTGCTCATGGGCGCACTAGGGTACTTCATCATCATCATCATCATCATCATCATCATCATCATCATCATCATCATCATCATCATCATCATCATCATCATCATCATCATCATCATCATCATCATCATCATCATCATCATCACCATTTTGATCGTCCCTTTAGAACTTCCTCGGCAAGACTTGTAATGTCACAGCAAACTTTGCTGTGGGTGGTGGAACTCTCTGTTAGTTACCTGTACTGTACATATCTGTAATATAGATAAAGCAACATGTCTTTTGATCCTACTAGAATCAATATATAGTCTTGTTTATAATCATTTACATAAATGTGTTATGGAATTAAGAAATACAAATACATGCAACAAAACATTGTCTCTCTCAGCTCCTGGTAGACAGAAAATTCTATTACAGAAGAATTGCTCCTTTGACACTCCCAAAGCATGAAGCTAACGTGGCTTTGCGGATAATCCTCTTCCTTTTCTCAAATTCTAAACACAGAGATTTGATGTCTTACTTTTCTTCTGTGTGGTTTCCTGGGGTGTTATTACTGAATGTTGTTCCTTGAATAAGATGGGCGATCACATTTTGGATAACATTGCTTCCTTTTGCCTGTTACTGTTTTAATTGTGGGTGGGCACTGAAGATAGGACGATTTCAAGCCTGAATAATTAATATGTTATATTGTCTATATACAGTACATATTTATTCATCATGTAACTTGTTAAAATAAGGAGTATAGTACTAAGTTAGAAATTATATTGGGGTAGGTAGAAATAGTTAGTTAGTTAGTAAAACTACACAATAGAGATCGGTTTTAAAGATTAGGAACACAGTTAATCCTATACAGTAGTTACTTAGTGACAGAACAAGGGAGTTTTGTAAATCAAAGTAAATATTGCTAAATTAGCAAGGGTTAACACAGTGGGAAGAGTGATACGACACTATGGACCCCTTAGGTCGCCGCAGATTTTACTTTCTCCACAGCTGCAGCATTTCGCTTTTTTTGACACTGCTTCATGGTCCGTAGGTCTGGCTACATACATACATATACAGTATATATATCTGATGCAAGGTAGTTTACGGGTTACTCACCAATAACTACAGATGCAGCAGCCGTTATTCGAACATTTCACGGGTTGTATTCCCTGGTATACTCACGTCAGGCTGTGTTATTTCCTCAAAGTTTACCATGTTAAGATGCGAGTTTACTAGTGTTTTTATCGAGTGCAGAAAATGGTATTTTAGCGTTGTCTGCAATACCGTCGAGAAAATCAAGTGGGCGATTGCGAGTTGTCTTGAAAATTTAATTGCAATTCAACCTGTCTTTTATTGCCGTACAGTACTTCAAGTGTGTGTAATTTTAATTTGAAGATTGATGTTATGAGTTCATACTGTATACTGTACATGGGGAAGAAGTCCTTTCTGACGCGCCATAGCCATACACAAATCCTCTAACTGTAGAAGTATAAAAATATGAGCACACACAACAAAAAGTATTTGTACCGGATAATAAAGGAAAAGGAATTATACTAAAATCCAATGTCGCTTCTCCTTCCAAATGTAAAATGTAAAATGTTTATTCCGCGCATGCGTATGTCTAATTGGAATTTTTTGAACCGCATATGCGTGTCATCACATTTCTGCGCATGCGTGTATGTCTAATTGGAACCTGATTGAAACGCATATGTGTGTCATCACATTTCTGAACATGTGTATGTCTTATTGGAACCTGATTTAGATGCATATGCGTGTCATCACATTTCTGTGCATGCGTGTATGTCTAATTGGAACCTGAATGAAACACATATGAGGAATATACAGCACAGTATTTGTTATACAGTAGTACAGTTCTTCTGGCAGTGTATATACTGTAACTAGTAAAAATAACGTTTATTTTCTAGATTTTTATAGTATAATGTAGATACTGTACTGTAAGTTTCTTTAAGCCCTTAAAGCAATTTAATTTCATTACTGTACAGTAAGATACAGCACAGTGCATTTCTTCATGTAGTCGCTACAGTAAATACTGGATCTGCTAGACAGTAGTACAGTACTGCTGTTAGTGTATCTAGATAGTAAAAAACACTTTTATTTTCTAGATTTACATATTATTTTGTACATATTGTACAGTACTATATTCTGTACATTTCATCAATGACACATTTTTATATATTGAAATGCCCAAAGAACGTTAGGTATAGTACAACTGTAAGTGTATAGACAGTTAAAACATGAACACACCAAAATGAAAATTTAAAGAATTAATATTTTTATTTGTACAGGATAATAAAGGAAAAAGGAATAATACAAAAATACAACGTCGCCACTTCTTCAAAATTTACAATCTTGTCTTTTTCTTCTTCATAATGGCTGCTGCTTCTTGAACATCTGGGTCTGGAAAGAAAGCGACAATATTCTATATTATCAATCACGCCGTACATTATGGTTAAAATATGCCTGCATCTTCTATCAAGTTTACTGCATGATCTACTGTCCGACAAGAGTCACTGATTTATTGTAATTGGCTACTTATACTGGACTTACTGTATTCAACCAGTGTGCATTAGTGCTGCTACAGTATACAGTACTACAGAAAGTGTCAGACATTCAAGTTAGTATTGTCACAACAATGTTACATTCTATTGGGAAAAATTTTACTGTGTATCCTCAGCTAAAAGGAGCTCTAATCAAATTGTATCCAACAAAATGGTGCAAGCTAACAAAAATAATTAGTTTTTGCTAGAGGTTTACATTAGGTTTTTGAGGGTTTGGGGGGAAGGGAATTGGTATGCATGCGAGCACTGTGTCTTACCTGGCAGTATTGCTGGGAGCGTTTCCTGCACAAGAGGGGGGGGGGGGGGTATTTCCTGCACGTTGTCTTCGCCCAGCTTCAGACATGCACATGCAAAACAGAAATAGAACAAAATTATTAAAACAAAAGCATTAAACTAGGAAACAATTTAAAACAATCAACTATCTTTTTTTAGTTTAAAAATATTAATAGCGCACCTATATTTGTACAATACATTTATAACTAGCAGCAGTCATTAAACAAGTCCATGGACCTCCAGGGAAGAGACATTCTATGCCTCAAAAGGCCATTGATGCTGTCTCTCACGGTTCTCATCAGATGACTGGTAACATTAAAATAGCGCCACACTTCTTCCATAATTGTGTTCCTTAAATTTGCTGGAAGGGCCTTCTTGTATTTATTGCCTTCATAATTGAAATGTTGGGTCCACTCGCAATACAGCTCAAAACTGACATGGTATTTAAAGATGAACTGGGCATATTTCTGAGGTAGACCAGCACATCTGGTGCAGGGACTCTACGCAAAGAACAGAGCCCTGACATGTTCCTCTCAATCTTATCCAGATGAACACCCATGTACACTCCATATTCTCCATGCGCTCCAAAAGACGATCTATCTTGGCCTCCATTCGGTCCCTGTATTGCTCTGTTGTGTTGTCAGTGAAAGAGACATCACTGAAAACATCCAGCAGGCGACTGTGCAAGGAGTGCTGGTGCCACCTGGATGAACATCTGCATGGCTAGGTGCTTGAGCATGTAAGCTGGGGTTTTAATGATGAGCATCTGCGTGGCTGGGTGCTGGAGCAGGTGAGCTGGGGGTTTCAGGATGAGCATTGGCGTTGATGGGTGCTGGAGCAGGTGAGCTGGGTGTTTTCGGACGAGCATCGGTGGATAAGGGGTCAGACCTGGCGAATGTTTTCGGATGCAATTTGCGTCACCTTTTATGCATGAGCACGAGCTGCAGGTATTAAAAGTGGGCGTACAGTGCTTAACCTGTCGATTGAGGTCCATCGCATTTTATAAATACACCACTACTTCTATTTATTCAATGCACATTGAATATACATCAAATACACATCAAATAAACATTCCTCTGTACTTGATTTCTTTCCTAAAGCAGCGATGCAGAGAAAACTTGGTTCAAAGGATCTCAGCATGGGAATATAGGATATGTACAAGAAAGGATATTGTATTTTACAGATGCAATGCTGGTTACGTTCTTCGGGCCTCGTTTTAGCAAAAAGTACTGTCAGTTATCATGCCCATGGCCAGGCAAAATATGTAAAACAGAGTTCCACAGTCACAACAGAGTAAGTATTTTTGTTTTCATTACTGTACAGTATGTAATTACTGTATTTCTTGTATAAGTTTCTTGCCTATCAAAATGCATTTGTGTGTTTACTGTCGCGGCCGAGTTTATTTGAGCATTTGCCCGGTCTCGGCTGCGACAGTAACCGGGTGCGCGCCAGGGTGTGCCGGGCGCGTGCCGAAGCCGCGGAGGAGCGCCCTCCGATAGGGGCTTTCCCACTCCCCTCTCTGGGTCTGCCGGGTCCCCCGGAACCCCGCACCGCCGTCCCCCACATCGCGGGACACCAGGGCTCCCTCGGGGAGCCCTGGACGCGCATGCAGGGGGCGCAGGCACCTGATGACGCGTGACCGCGCATCGGTGATGCGTGGCACGCCGAGGGGATGCGGCTAGCAAGCCAGGACATCTCCCGGCTTGCGGTACTAGCCATGCTCGGATAAATCGTGTCGCCTCTGTACTTGTTTCCTTTGCAATTATTTTAGAGGCAAAAAATTACTGTACTACTTTTTGAAGAAAATATACAGTATGTCATGTAATTGTGTTGACTGAATTTTGAGCTTACTGTAACAAATTGTTCTCTTTTCCTTTACACTGTAGGATGTCAAAGCGTCAGGTGGACGAAATCAGCGAGGATAATGATAAGCGCTGAAACGTCCCCTGCTCTGCCAGGATTCCTGTTATCAGAACCTTTTCTAAAATATATACACCTCATAATAAGAACCTCTCACCACCGATCTGTGAAAACATTTCATAGCCCCCCAAATCACCATTCCTCTGCTGCTAAAACACCTCACCCTGGGTAGGATATGCCCTCCCCCTCACCCTATTCCAATTACAATAGGAAGTTGTAATGTTGTACAAATACCCTTTAATATTCCTTCACATCCTATTTCTATGTGGGGGGAGGGTGGAAGACATAAATGTTCTTATTTACACATGGCCATTGTATACCTTTCTTTTGTAGAAATTCCCGTAATATCTCCACGTGCCATACACATTCAGTTTCACACCCGGTAACTGTGTCCAATCCTACAGGAGGAACCCTAAACCTATTCTATGTAAAGGAAAGTAATGGCGGATATCTGTTAGGGAGTTGGAACTGGCTGTAGAAGACTTACGATTCACCTCTCTATAGAATATTAATCCAATGAATGACCTTGGAAGTTACCCGACTCTCATTCGCTTATCCTCTGGAGGCTGAGATGTGCTGTATATCTCAGTGTCAGAAATGGACCAGGACCGACACTGAACACATACGTAATGAATGTTATAAACACGTCTCCTCATGGCACCAGTGCTGTACTGTATCTAGCAGGAAATGTACATCTCTGCAAATCCCATATTATTCTCTTTAACTTTGTTTTACTCATTAGAGAGAGGTGTCATTGCTGGTCGCTTTCATAAAACCAATCATGACATCCGAAGACTTTTCCCATGCAGACGAGCACTGCAAACATCTCATTGTAATGTCTCAGAGATATAGGTAGGGAGCTTTAAGGGTTCAGTCCTTGGGCTATGTTTACTGAATGTTGCTAAGTCATAACACCATGATGCCATAAGACATACCACTTAGAAAATGGGACCTTTTATTATTTACTGTACATAGTTCTTTTGAGGAAGCTCTGTAAACATTGGAAAAAGTATAAAGTTTTTAGCAGCACCTAAAATAAATCATACTGTATGTAGAAGTGAAAACGTGGATGGTGCCCGGGAAGAAGGAGGAACCCTGATTTCCTCCAAAGTTACAATATAGAACAAAGGATTATGTTCCCAGCACTCAGAGAAAAAATTATGGAAACTGAATATGTCATAAAATATAATTTGATCTTGTATATAAAGAGATTACACAAGGGAAACATTGCACTTTGGATGGTATAAGTACTCCTCTCAAACAGTGAGTTATAAACCTAAATGCCCTCCAAAGTACACTGTAAAAAGAAAAAGCCATTAGTATCAGAGACTAGATCAGAAGATAATCCATCACCATCATCCTCACTGTGGACATTACACATGGCCACATACAGTGCAAGATCATCTCTTGTAGCACTATTTACTTTATTTATCAGATTAAGCCGCCACAGTTTTACTTGATTATCTCTTTCTCCAGCTCTTATCTTGGCTAATGGTTGACAGACTGGTGTACCTTACCTTCCACCTCCAGACCTCTCCTTGCTCTTATCTTGGCTAATGATTGACAGACTGGTGTACCTTACCTTCCACCTTCCACCTCTCTCCTTGCTCTTATCTTGGCTAATGGTTGTCAGACTGGTGTACCTTCCCTTCCACCTCCAGCCCTCTCCTTGCTATTATCTTGGCTAATGGTTGTCAGACTGGTGTACCTTCCCTTCCACCTCCAGCCCTCTCCTTGCTCTTATCTTGGCTAATGGGTGACAGACTGGTGTACCTTACCTTCCACCTCCAGCCCTCTCCTTGCTCTTATCTTGGCTAATGGTTGTCAGACTGGTGTACCTTACCTTCCACCTCTAGCCCTCTCCTTGCTCTTATCTTGGCTAATGGGTGACAGACTGGTGTACCTTACCTTTCACCTCCAACCCTCTCCTTGCTCTTGCATTTGCAGCTAGTGTAGATTCTCTCCCACAGCCATTGTAGTATGATACAGTACTAGGAATATTGCTCTACAGCAAACATCTGGTTCCCTGATTGATAAAAGTTATTATTGCTCTAAGAACATCTCCCCAAAGCTTCAGCTGACAAGGCAAAAAAAGAGCTGTGAGAAATTTGCATCCATGCAAAATGCAAACCGCATGCAAAATGCAAACCCCATGCAAAATGCAAACCCCATGCAAAATGCAAACCCCATGCAAAATGCAAACCCCAGAACGTCCCAAGGTTCCCATTTCTGATTGACTAGCGACAAAGAGAAAACAACCAAACCATATTCAAATATTCAAATGTCCCACTAACCAGGGGATATAAATCAATTCATGTAACGCTGTACATACAGGTGGTTAAACTCTGTACAACCTCATACATGAACACACAGTGATCTTCTATTCTCCACACATTTATTTAATAATAATAATAATAACAATATAGTATGTTCTTGTATAGTGCTGCTAGTTATATGTAGCATTTTATGTAGCATTTTATAGATACATTTTGCAGGCACAGGTCCCTGCCCCGTGGAGCTTACAACCTATGCTTTTGGATAGGGTAATTTGCCCAAGGTCACAAGGAGCCGACACCGGGAATTGAACCAGGTTCCCCTGTTTTGAACTCTCAGTGCCAGTCAGTGTCTTTACTCACTGAGCCGCCCCCACTCTCTCCCTGTAAACGTTCAGTAGTTTATTAGAATGTATGTTCTCAGTATTATTTGAAGCAAGGGGAAAAGATGTTGCCTGCCTTGGCTCTATAACAGGCACAGGTATGCTCAGAGAGTGACTAACACACCTTACAGCTCCTTCTGTGGCATTGAAGGGAGGACCACTGCATCCACATTCCTCACCTGTAACAGTAACAATCTACTCAGGTACTGCATCCTCACCTGTAACAGTAACAATATGAGTGGCCATTAGGACCATTTTTTGGCCACAAATACCCCTCTGAACTCAATGGGGATCTTCATACAAAAACGTCCACCTCAGACAAGTAGAATAAGGCCCCAAGACTGCCGAAAATAACTAAACACAGTGCGCTTAGACTAATGCAAAGGAAACCAGATAAACATATGTTTAAGATGCCACCTCATTAAAAGGCAGCATAACATTAGAAAACACATACATCACTGTCACTAAATCCTCTAAGCTTCAGTTAACACGGCTTTCAAAACAGAGTCATCGGACATTTGCATCCATGCAAACCTCAGTCCATCCCTGTCAAGGTTCACATTTCTGATTGAATAGTGACAGAATAAAAACAACCATACCATAGTGAAATGTCCCACAAACCCCTTTTTTATAGGACAATCAGGAGGTGATAATTTCTGCTTGGAGACACTGATTTGAAATGGTTTGTGATCTGTGAATGGAAGACGCAGACGTTGTTAGAGACGTCTTCTTCTCGAAGTCAACAACATATTAGAGGATTATACTATAGACATGGATCCAAGAAATATAGTCGTGTTCTTCCTGAGCATGGAGTCTTGTGCTGGATTACTTCTAAATGTATATCTTGTAGTTGTCAATGTCAGGGCATGGGCTAAGGTTCGACGTTTGAGCTCTGGTGACCAGATCCTTCTTGCTTATGGAGCCTCCAACACCGTCTGGCAGAGCATCCTGATTTATAATGACATTATTTATTTATTCTGGTATCATGTTTACCTCTCAGAGAAAGTTTACCCAGTAATGATATTTTTATACTTTAACTTCTCGATCTCCAGCTCTTGGATGACCACGTTTCTCTGCTCCTTCTACTGCATCAAAGTGGTTCGCTTGCAGCATCCTTTCTTCGCATTCTTGAAAGCAAGGTTCTCCAAGATGATGCCATGGCTGATCTTGTTATCACTTGTTGGATCAACCTGTTTCTCTTCTTTGACGTTTACCCTTGTATACAAAGAAAGTGCCTTAAATAATACAACTAACTACACACTGGATGCCACTGGAAGCAATCATTCTGTAAGTAGACAGATATTTACAGGTATTTTATTATCAGTTGCTTGCTTCATACCCTTCCTCCTTGGTGTTTTCGCCTTGGTCCTGACACTTATATCCCTCATTGTGCATGTCCATAATATGCAGAAGAACACATGGGACTTTAGCTCTCCCCACCTTCAAGCTTATGTGGGAACAGTCAGAACCATGAGTTTGCTGCTCCTGTTATACCTTTTCTATTTCTTGTCCCAGTTGTTCCTAAGTTTCTCTATATTTTCCACATCTTCACCATGGTTTTGGATGTGTTTGACGATTCAGCATTCTTACTTACCATTGCAATCGCTTCTCCTGATCCAACAAAACCCCAAATTCAGACTGATTTGTGGGTATTTTACTTGTCACAACAGTTCCCTACTTGGAAACGTGTAAAAGCAAACAGTGTGTGTGATCCTGATCCTAGATGTTTGTGGTATTCTTGCTTTACCACAAGTAATTGCTCCAGTCACTCAGGTTTGCACACAACGCCCACTGACCGCTGACATTTTAGTTGCTCAGACATGATAAACATGACAACTTTTCTTGTTTACAGTCGTAAGTGAATTATCATCTAAATCCTTATGGTCTCCAAGACCTTGTGCAAATGCATATACTGTACTAGCAGTGAAGCTGAGATTTGTAAAAAGAGGGTTTACATGAATGTCTACAATATCACTCATCAAATGTTAACTCTGGAATTCTGCTGAAGAGCTTCTCTCCTATTATAACAAGAAACCACAAAGATGTTTATCATCCATCCATAAACCAATCACAGCTGCAAACATCTCATTATATTTAACCTGCTCCCCTGCCGGCACAGGAAGGAGAAGACAGCCACACGGTTAGGAGTTTAATTATTTGTAGTGTGGATTTCAAAGCTGGAAAAATATTCAACATATTTAACGTACCTGTGAATCTTCGCGACCAGAAAAAAGATTTGTAGAAGGATTCCTCGATGTGATCTCACCTCCAACCTTATCATATCAGAGGACTTTTTCAGTTGCTGTTCCTGGTTAACATCAGCTACTGCGTGAGAATTGTCATCTTCAAACACAATCTGTTCTTTCAGTTGAAGAGGAAGATCACTGCTGTGTTGCCCAAGCTTCTGCTCATGGGCGCACTAGGGTACTTCATCATCATCATCATCATCATCATCATCATCATCATCATCATCATCATCATCATCATCATCATCATCATCATCATCATCATCATCATCATCATCATCATCATCATCACCATTTTGATCGTCCCTTTAGAACTTCCTCGGCAAGACTTGTAATGTCACAGCAAACTTTGCTGTGGGTGGTGGAACTCTCTGTTAGTTACCTGTACTGTACATATCTGTAATATAGATAAAGCAACATGTCTTTTGATCCTACTAGAATCAATATATAGTATTGTTTATAATCATTTACATAAATGTGTTATGGAATTAAGAAATACAAATACATGCAACAAAACATTGTCTCTCTCAGCTCCTGGTAGACAGAAAATTCTATTACAGAAGAATTGCTCCTTTGACACTCCCAAAGCATGAAGCTAACGTGGCTTTGCGGATAATCCTCTTCCTTTTCTCAAATTCTAAACACAGAGATTTGATGTCTTACTTTTCTTCTGTGTGGTTTCCTGGGGTGTTATTACTGAATGTTGTTCCTTGAATAAGATGGGCGATCACATTTTGGATAACATTGCTTCCTTTTGCCTGTTACTGTTTTAATTGTGGGTGGGCACTGAAGATAGGACGATTTCAAGCCTGAATAATTAATATGTTATATTGTCTATATACAGTACATATTTATTCATCATGTAACTTGTTAAAATAAGGAGTATAGTACTAAGTTAGAAATTATATTGGGGTAGGTAGAAATAGTTAGTTAGTTAGTAAAACTACACAATAGAGATCGGTTTTAAAGATTAGGAACACAGTTAATCCTATACAGTAGTTACTTAGTGACAGAACAAGGGAGTTTTGTAAATCAAAGTAAATATTGCTAAATTAGCAAGGGTTAACACAGTGGGAAGAGTGATACGACACTATGGACCCCTTAGGTCGCCGCAGATTTTACTTTCTCCACAGCTGCAGCATTTCGCTTTTTTTGACACTGCTTCATGGTCCGTAGGTCTGGCTACATACATACATATACAGTATATATATCTGATGCAAGGTAGTTTACGGGTTACTCACCAATAACTACAGATGCAGCAGCCGTTATTCGAACATTTCACGGGTTGTATTCCCTGGTATACTCACGTCAGGCTGTGTTATTTCCTCAAAGTTTACCATGTTAAGATGCGAGTTTACTAGTGTTTTTATCGAGTGCAGAAAATGGTATTTTAGCGTTGTCTGCAATACCGTCGAGAAAATCAAGTGGGCGATTGCGAGTTGTCTTGAAAATTTAATTGCAATTCAACCTGTCTTTTATTGCCGTACAGTACTTCAAGTGTGTGTAATTTTAATTTGAAGATTGATGTTATGAGTTCATACTGTATACTGTACATGGGGAAGAAGTCCTTTCTGACGCGCCATAGCCATACACAAATCCTCTAACTGTAGAAGTATAAAAATATGAGCACACACAACAAAAAGTATTTGTACCGGATAATAAAGGAAAAGGAATTATACTAAAATCCAATGTCGCTTCTCCTTCCAAATGTAAAATGTAAAATGTTTATTCCGCGCATGCGTATGTCTAATTGGAATTTTTTGAACCGCATATGCGTGTCATCACATTTCTGCGCATGCGTGTATGTCTAATTGGAACCTGATTGAAACGCATATGTGTGTCATCACATTTCTGAACATGTGTATGTCTTATTGGAACCTGATTTAGATGCATATGCGTGTCATCACATTTCTGTGCATGCGTGTATGTCTAATTGGAACCTGAATGAAACACATATGAGGAATATACAGCACAGTATTTGTTATACAGTAGTACAGTTCTTCTGGCAGTGTATATACTGTAACTAGTAAAAATAACGTTTATTTTCTAGATTTTTATAGTATAATGTAGATACTGTACTGTAAGTTTCTTTAAGCCCTTAAAGCAATTTAATTTCATTACTGTACAGTAAGATACAGCACAGTGCATTTCTTCATGTAGTCGCTACAGTAAATACTGGATCTGCTAGACAGTAGTACAGTACTGCTGTTAGTGTATCTAGATAGTAAAAAACACTTTTATTTTCTAGATTTACATATTATTTTGTACATATTGTACAGTACTATATTCTGTACATTTCATCAATGACACATTTTTATATATTGAAATGCCCAAAGAACGTTAGGTATAGTACAACTGTAAGTGTATAGACAGTTAAAACATGAACACACCAAAATGAAAATTTAAAGAATTAATATTTTTATTTGTACAGGATAATAAAGGAAAAAGGAATAATACAAAAATACAACGTCGCCACTTCTTCAAAATTTACAATCTTGTCTTTTTCTTCTTCATAATGGCTGCTGCTTCTTGAACATCTGGGTCTGGAAAGAAAGCGACAATATTCTATATTATCAATCACGCCGTACATTATGGTTAAAATATGCCTGCATCTTCTATCAAGTTTACTGCATGATCTACTGTCCGACAAGAGTCACTGATTTATTGTAATTGGCTACTTATACTGGACTTACTGTATTCAACCAGTGTGCATTAGTGCTGCTACAGTATACAGTACTACAGAAAGTGTCAGACATTCAAGTTAGTATTGTCACAACAATGTTACATTCTATTGGGAAAAATTTTACTGTGTATCCTCGGCTAAAAGGAGCTCTAATCAAATTGTATCCAACAAAATGGTGCAAGCTAACAAAAATAATTAGTTTTTGCTAGAGGTTTACATTAGGTTTTTGAGGGTTTGGGGGGAAGGGAATTGGTATGCATGCGAGCACTGTGTCTTACCTGGCAGTATTGCTGGGAGCATTTCCTGCACAAGAGGGGGGGGGGGGGTATTTCCTGCACGTTGTCTTCGCCCAGCTTCAGACATGCACATGCAAAACAGAAATAGAACAAAATTATTAAAACAAAAGCATTAAACTAGGAAACAATTTAAAACAATCAACTATCTTTTTTTAGTTTAAAAATATTAATAGCGCACCTATATTTGTACAATACATTTATAACTAGCAGCAGTCATTAAACAAGTCCATGGACCTCCAGGGAAGAGACATTCTATGCCTCAAAAGGCCATTGATGCTGTCTCTCACGGTTCTCATCAGATGACTGGTAACATTAAAATAGCGCCACACTTCTTCCATAATTGTATTCCTTAAATTTGCTGGAAGGGCCTTCTTGTATTTATTGCCTTCATAATTGAAATGTTGGGTCCACTCGCAATACAGCTCAAAACTGACATGGTATTTAAAGATGAACTGGGCATATTTCTGAGGTAGACCAGCACATCTGGTGCAGGGACTCTACGCAAAGAACAGAGCCCTGACATGTTCCTCTCAATCTTATCCAGATGAACACCCATGTACACTCCATATTCTCCATGCGCTCCAAAAGACGATCTATCTTGGCCTCCATTCGGTCCCTGTATTGCTCTGTTGTGTTGTCAGTGAAAGAGACATCACTGAAAACATCCAGCAGGCGACTGTGCAAGGAGTGCTGGTGCCACCTGGATGAACATCTGCATGGCTAGGTGCTTGAGCATGTAAGCTGGGGTTTTAATGATGAGCATCTGCGTGGCTGGGTGCTGGAGCAGGTGAGCTGGGGGTTTCAGGATGAGCATTGGCGTTGATGGGTGCTGGAGCAGGTGAGCTGGGTGTTTTCGGACGAGCATCGGTGGATAAGGGGTCAGACCTGGCGAATGTTTTCGGATGCAATTTGCGTCACCTTTTATGCATGAGCACGAGCTGCAGGTATTAAAAGTGGGCGTACAGTGCTTAACCTGTCGATTGAGGTCCATCGCATTTTATAAATACACCACTACTTCTATTTATTCAATGCACATTGAATATACATCAAATACACATCAAATAAACATTCCTCTGTACTTGATTTCTTTCCTAAAGCAGCGATGCAGAGAAAACTTGGTTCAAAGGATCTCAGCATGGGAATATAGGATATGTACAAGAAAGGATATTGTATTTTACAGATGCAATGCTGGTTACGTTCTTCGGGCCTCGTTTTAGCAAAAAGTACTGTCAGTTATCATGCCCATGGCCAGGCAAAATATGTAAAGCAGAGTTCCACAGTCACAACAGAGTAAGTATTTTTGTTTTCATTACTGTACAGTATGTAATTACTGTATTTCTTGTATAAGTTTCTTGCCTATCAAAATGCATTTGTGTGTTTACTGTCGCGGCCGAGTTTATTTGAGCATTTGCCCGGTCTCGGCTGCGACAGTAACCGGGTGCGCGCCAGGGTGTGCCGGGCGCGTGCCGAAGCCGCGGAGGAGCGCCCTCCGATAGGGGCTTTCCCACTCCCCTCTCTGGGTCTGCCGGGTCCCCCGGAACCCCGCACCGCCGTCCCCCACATCGCGGGACACCAGGGCTCCCTCGGGGAGCCCTGGACGCGCATGCAGGGGGCGCAGGCACCTGATGACGCGTGACCGCGCATCGGTGATGCGTGGCACGCCGAGGGGATGCGGCTAGCAAGCCAGGACATCTCCCGGCTTGCGGTACTAGCCATGCTCGGATAAATCGTGTCGCCTCTGTACTTGTTTCCTTTGCAATTATTTTAGAGGCAAAAAATTACTGTACTACTTTTTGAAGAAAATATACAGTATGTCATGTAATTGTGTTGACTGAATTTTGAGCTTACTGTAACAAATTGTTCTCTTTTCCTTTACACTGTAGGATGTCAAAGCGTCAGGTGGACGAAATCAGCGAGGATAATGATAAGCGCTGAAACGTCCCCTGCTCTGCCAGGATTCCTGTTATCAGAACCTTTTCTAAAATATATACACCTCATAATAAGAACCTCTCACCACCGATCTGTGAAAACATTTCATAGCCCCCCAAATCACCATTCCTCTGCTGCTAAAACACCTCACCCTGGGTAGGATATGCCCTCCCCCTCACCCTATTCCAATTACAATAGGAAGTTGTAATGTTGTACAAATACCCTTTAATATTCCTTCACATCCTATTTCTATGTGGGGGGAGGGTGGAAGACATAAATGTTCTTATTTACACATGGCCATTGTATACCTTTCTTTTGTAGAAATTCCCGTAATATCTCCACGTGCCATACACATTCAGTTTCACACCCGGTAACTGTGTCCAATCCTACAGGAGGAACCCTAAACCTATTCTATGTAAAGGAAAGTAATGGCGGATATCTGTTAGGGAGTTGGAACTGGCTGTAGAAGACTTACGATTCACCTCTCTATAGAATATTAATCCAATGAATGACCTTGGAAGTTACCCGACTCTCATTCGCTTATCCTCTGGAGGCTGAGATGTGCTGTATATCTCAGTGTCAGAAATGGACCAGGACCGACACTGAACACATACGTAATGAATGTTATAAACACGTCTCCTCATGGCACCAGTGCTGTACTGTATCTAGCAGGAAATGTACATCTCTGCAAATCCCATATTATTCTCTTTAACTTTGTTTTACTCATTAGAGAGAGGTGTCATTGCTGGTCGCTTTCATAAAACCAATCATGACATCCGAAGACTTTTCCCATGCAGACGAGCACTGCAAACATCTCATTGTAATGTCTCAGAGATATAGGTAGGGAGCTTTAAGGGTTCAGTCCTTGGGCTATGTTTACTGAATGTTGCTAAGTCATAACACCATGATGCCATAAGACATACCACTTAGAAAATGGGACCTTTTATTATTTACTGTACATAGTTCTTTTGAGGAAGCTCTGTAAACATTGGAAAAAGTATAAAGTTTTTAGCAGCACCTAAAATAAATCATACTGTATGTAGAAGTGAAAACGTGGATGGTGCCCGGGAAGAAGGAGGAACCCTGATTTCCTCCAAAGTTACAATATAGAACAAAGGATTATGTTCCCAGCACTCAGAGAAAAAATTATGGAAACTGAATATGTCATAAAATATAATTTGATCTTGTATATAAAGAGATTACACAAGGGAAACATTGCACTTTGGATGGTATAAGTACTCCTCTCAAACAGTGAGTTATAAACCTAAATGCCCTCCAAAGTACACTGTAAAAAGAAAAAGCCATTAGTATCAGAGACTAGATCAGAAGATAATCCATCACCATCATCCTCACTGTGGACATTACACATGGCCACATACAGTGCAAGATCATCTCTTGTAGCACTATTTACTTTATTTATCAGATTAAGCCGCCACAGTTTTACTTGATTATCTCTTTCTCCAGCTCTTATCTTGGCTAATGGTTGACAGACTGGTGTACCTTACCTTCCACCTCCAGACCTCTCCTTGCTCTTATCTTGGCTAATGATTGACAGACTGGTGTACCTTACCTTCCACCTTCCACCTCTCTCCTTGCTCTTATCTTGGCTAATGGTTGTCAGACTGGTGTACCTTCCCTTCCACCTCCAGCCCTCTCCTTGCTATTATCTTGGCTAATGGTTGTCAGACTGGTGTACCTTCCCTTCCACCTCCAGCCCTCTCCTTGCTCTTATCTTGGCTAATGGGTGACAGACTGGTGTACCTTACCTTCCACCTCCAGCCCTCTCCTTGCTCTTATCTTGGCTAATGGTTGTCAGACTGGTGTACCTTACCTTCCACCTCTAGCCCTCTCCTTGCTCTTATCTTGGCTAATGGGTGACAGACTGGTGTACCTTACCTTTCACCTCCAACCCTCTCCTTGCTCTTGCATTTGCAGCTAGTGTAGATTCTCTCCCACAGCCATTGTAGTATGATACAGTACTAGGAATATTGCTCTACAGCAAACATCTGGTTCCCTGATTGATAAAAGTTATTATTGCTCTAAGAACATCTCCCCAAAGCTTCAGCTGACAAGGCAAAAAAAGAGCTGTGAGAAATTTGCATCCATGCAAAATGCAAACCGCATGCAAAATGCAAACCCCATGCAAAATGCAAACCCCATGCAAAATGCAAACCCCATGCAAAATGCAAACCCCAGAACGTCCCAAGGTTCCCATTTCTGATTGACTAGCGACAAAGAGAAAACAACCAAACCATATTCAAATATTCAAATGTCCCACTAACCAGGGGATATAAATCAATTCATGTAACGCTGTACATACAGGTGGTTAAACTCTGTACAACCTCATACATGAACACACAGTGATCTTCTATTCTCCACACATTTATTTAATAATAATAATAATAACAATATAGTATGTTCTTGTATAGTGCTGCTAGTTATATGTAGCATTTTATGTAGCATTTTATAGATACATTTTGCAGGCACAGGTCCCTGCCCCGTGGAGCTTACAACCTATGCTTTTGGATAGGGTAATTTGCCCAAGGTCACAAGGAGCCGACACCGGGAATTGAACCAGGTTCCCCTGTTTTGAACTCTCAGTGCCAGTCAGTGTCTTTACTCACTGAGCCGCCCCCACTCTCTCCCTGTAAACGTTCAGTAGTTTATTAGAATGTATGTTCTCAGTATTATTTGAAGCAAGGGGAAAAGATGTTGCCTGCCTTGGCTCTATAACAGGCACAGGTATGCTCAGAGAGTGACTAACACACCTTACAGCTCCTTCTGTGGCATTGAAGGGAGGACCACTGCATCCACATTCCTCACCTGTAACAGTAACAATCTACTCAGGTACTGCATCCTCACCTGTAACAGTAACAATATGAGTGGCCATTAGGACCATTTTTTGGCCACAAATACCCCTCTGAACTCAATGGGGATCTTCATACAAAAACGTCCACCTCAGACAAGTAGAATAAGGCCCCAAGACTGCCGAAAATAACTAAACACAGTGCGCTTAGACTAATGCAAAGGAAACCAGATAAACATATGTTTAAGATGCCACCTCATTAAAAGGCAGCATAACATTAGAAAACACATACATCACTGTCACTAAATCCTCTAAGCTTCAGTTAACACGGCTTTCAAAACAGAGTCATCGGACATTTGCATCCATGCAAACCTCAGTCCATCCCTGTCAAGGTTCACATTTCTGATTGAATAGTGACAGAATAAAAACAACCATACCATAGTGAAATGTCCCACAAACCCCTTTTTTATAGGACAATCAGGAGGTGATAATTTCTGCTTGGAGACACTGATTTGAAATGGTTTGTGATCTGTGAATGGAAGACGCAGACGTTGTTAGAGACGTCTTCTTCTCGAAGTCAACAACATATTAGAGGATTATACTATAGACATGGATCCAAGAAATATAGTCGTGTTCTTCCTGAGCATGGAGTCTTGTGCTGGATTACTTCTAAATGTATATCTTGTAGTTGTCAATGTCAGGGCATGGGCTAAGGTTCGACGTTTGAGCTCTGGTGACCAGATCCTTCTTGCTTATGGAGCCTCCAACACCGTCTGGCAGAGCATCCTGATTTATAATGACATTATTTATTTATTCTGGTATCATGTTTACCTCTCAGAGAAAGTTTACCCAGTAATGATATTTTTATACTTTAACTTCTCGATCTCCAGCTCTTGGATGACCACGTTTCTCTGCTCCTTCTACTGCATCAAAGTGGTTCGCTTGCAGCATCCTTTCTTCGCATTCTTGAAAGCAAGGTTCTCCAAGATGATGCCATGGCTGATCTTGTTATCACTTGTTGGATCAACCTGTTTCTCTTCTTTGACGTTTACCCTTGTATACAAAGAAAGTGCCTTAAATAATACAACTAACTACACACTGGATGCCACTGGAAGCAATCATTCTGTAAGTAGACAGATATTTACAGGTATTTTATTATCAGTTGCTTGCTTCATACCCTTCCTCCTTGGTGTTTTCGCCTTGGTCCTGACACTTATATCCCTCATTGTGCATGTCCATAATATGCAGAAGAACACATGGGACTTTAGCTCTCCCCACCTTCAAGCTTATGTGGGAACAGTCAGAACCATGAGTTTGCTGCTCCTGTTATACCTTTTCTATTTCTTGTCCCAGTTGTTCCTAAGTTTCTCTATATTTTCCACATCTTCACCATGGTTTTGGATGTGTTTGACGATTCAGCATTCTTACTTACCATTGCAATCGCTTCTCCTGATCCAACAAAACCCCAAATTCAGACTGATTTGTGGGTATTTTACTTGTCACAACAGTTCCCTACTTGGAAACGTGTAAAAGCAAACAGTGTGTGTGATCCTGATCCTAGATGTTTGTGGTATTCTTGCTTTACCACAAGTAATTGCTCCAGTCACTCAGGTTTGCACACAACGCCCACTGACCGCTGACATTTTAGTTGCTCAGACATGATAAACATGACAACTTTTCTTGTTTACAGTCGTAAGTGAATTATCATCTAAATCCTTATGGTCTCCAAGACCTTGTGCAAATGCATATACTGTACTAGCAGTGAAGCTGAGATTTGTAAAAAGAGGGTTTACATGAATGTCTACAATATCACTCATCAAATGTTAACTCTGGAATTCTGCTGAAGAGCTTCTCTCCTATTATAACAAGAAACCACAAAGATGTTTATCATCCATCCATAAACCAATCACAGCTGCAAACATCTCATTATATTTAACCTGCTCCCCTGCCGGCACAGGAAGGAGAAGACAGCCACACGGTTAGGAGTTTAATTATTTGTAGTGTGGATTTCAAAGCTGGAAAAATATTCAACATATTTAACGTACCTGTGAATCTTCGCGACCAGAAAAAAGATTTGTAGAAGGATTCCTCGATGTGATCTCACCTCCAACCTTATCATATCAGAGGACTTTTTCAGTTGCTGTTCCTGGTTAACATCAGCTACTGCGTGAGAATTGTCATCTTCAAACACAATCTGTTCTTTCAGTTGAAGAGGAAGATCACTGCTGTGTTGCCCAAGCTTCTGCTCATGGGCGCACTAGGGTACTTCATCATCATCATCATCATCATCATCATCATCATCATCATCATCATCATCATCATCATCATCATCATCATCATCATCATCATCATCATCATCATCATCATCATCATCATCATCATCATCATCATCATCATCATCACCATTTTGATCGTCCCTTTAGAACTTCCTCGGCAAGACTTGTAATGTCACAGCAAACTTTGCTGTGGGTGGTGGAACTCTCTGTTAGTTACCTGTACTGTACATATCTGTAATATAGATAAAGCAACATGTCTTTTGATCCTACTAGAATCAATATATAGTATTGTTTATAATCATTTACATAAATGTGTTATGGAATTAAGAAATACAAATACATGCAACAAAACATTGTCTCTCTCAGCTCCTGGTAGACAGAAAATTCTATTACAGAAGAATTGCTCCTTTGACACTCCCAAAGCATGAAGCTAACGTGGCTTTGCGGATAATCCTCTTCCTTTTCTCAAATTCTAAACACAGAGATTTGATGTCTTACTTTTCTTCTGTGTGGTTTCCTGGGGTGTTATTACTGAATGTTGTTCCTTGAATAAGATGGGCGATCACATTTTGGATAACATTGCTTCCTTTTGCCTGTTACTGTTTTAATTGTGGGTGGGCACTGAAGATAGGACGATTTCAAGCCTGAATAATTAATATGTTATATTGTCTATATACAGTACATATTTATTCATCATGTAACTTGTTAAAATAAGGAGTATAGTACTAAGTTAGAAATTATATTGGGGTAGGTAGAAATAGTTAGTTAGTTAGTAAAACTACACAATAGAGATCGGTTTTAAAGATTAGGAACACAGTTAATCCTATACAGTAGTTACTTAGTGACAGAACAAGGGAGTTTTGTAAATCAAAGTAAATATTGCTAAATTAGCAAGGGTTAACACAGTGGGAAGAGTGATACGACACTATGGACCCCTTAGGTCGCCGCAGATTTTACTTTCTCCACAGCTGCAGCATTTCGCTTTTTTTGACACTGCTTCATGGTCCGTAGGTCTGGCTACATACATACATATACAGTATATATATCTGATGCAAGGTAGTTTACGGGTTACTCACCAATAACTACAGATGCAGCAGCCGTTATTCGAACATTTCACGGGTTGTATTCCCTGGTATACTCACGTCAGGCTGTGTTATTTCCTCAAAGTTTACCATGTTAAGATGCGAGTTTACTAGTGTTTTTATCGAGTGCAGAAAATGGTATTTTAGCGTTGTCTGCAATACCGTCGAGAAAATCAAGTGGGCGATTGCGAGTTGTCTTGAAAATTTAATTGCAATTCAACCTGTCTTTTATTGCCGTACAGTACTTCAAGTGTGTGTAATTTTAATTTGAAGATTGATGTTATGAGTTCATACTGTATACTGTACATGGGGAAGAAGTCCTTTCTGACGCGCCATAGCCATACACAAATCCTCTAACTGTAGAAGTATAAAAATATGAGCACACACAACAAAAAGTATTTGTACCGGATAATAAAGGAAAAGGAATTATACTAAAATCCAATGTCGCTTCTCCTTCCAAATGTAAAATGTAAAATGTTTATTCCGCGCATGCGTATGTCTAATTGGAATTTTTTGAACCGCATATGCGTGTCATCACATTTCTGCGCATGCGTGTATGTCTAATTGGAACCTGATTGAAACGCATATGTGTGTCATCACATTTCTGAACATGTGTATGTCTTATTGGAACCTGATTTAGATGCATATGCGTGTCATCACATTTCTGTGCATGCGTGTATGTCTAATTGGAACCTGAATGAAACACATATGAGGAATATACAGCACAGTATTTGTTATACAGTAGTACAGTTCTTCTGGCAGTGTATATACTGTAACTAGTAAAAATAACGTTTATTTTCTAGATTTTTATAGTATAATGTAGATACTGTACTGTAAGTTTCTTTAAGCCCTTAAAGCAATTTAATTTCATTACTGTACAGTAAGATACAGCACAGTGCATTTCTTCATGTAGTCGCTACAGTAAATACTGGATCTGCTAGACAGTAGTACAGTACTGCTGTTAGTGTATCTAGATAGTAAAAAACACTTTTATTTTCTAGATTTACATATTATTTTGTACATATTGTACAGTACTATATTCTGTACATTTCATCAATGACACATTTTTATATATTGAAATGCCCAAAGAACGTTAGGTATAGTACAACTGTAAGTGTATAGACAGTTAAAACATGAACACACCAAAATGAAAATTTAAAGAATTAATATTTTTATTTGTACAGGATAATAAAGGAAAAAGGAATAATACAAAAATACAACGTCGCCACTTCTTCAAAATTTACAATCTTGTCTTTTTCTTCTTCATAATGGCTGCTGCTTCTTGAACATCTGGGTCTGGAAAGAAAGCGACAATATTCTATATTATCAATCACGCCGTACATTATGGTTAAAATATGCCTGCATCTTCTATCAAGTTTACTGCATGATCTACTGTCCGACAAGAGTCACTGATTTATTGTAATTGGCTACTTATACTGGACTTACTGTATTCAACCAGTGTGCATTAGTGCTGCTACAGTATACAGTACTACAGAAAGTGTCAGACATTCAAGTTAGTATTGTCACAACAATGTTACATTCTATTGGGAAAATTTTTACTGTGTATCCTCGGCTAAAAGGAGCTCTAATCAAATTGTATCCAACAAAATGGTGCAAGCTAACAAAAATAATTAGTTTTTGCTAGAGGTTTACATTAGGTTTTTGAGGGTTTGGGGGGAAGGGAATTGGTATGCATGCGAGCACTGTGTCTTACCTGGCAGTATTGCTGGGAGCGTTTCCTGCACAAGAGGGGGGGGGGGGTATTTCCTGCACGTTGTCTTCGCCCAGCTTCAGACATGCACATGCAAAACAGAAATAGAACAAAATTATTAAAACAAAAGCATTAAACTAGGAAACAATTTAAAACAATCAACTATCTTTTTTTAGTTTAAAAATATTAATAGCGCACCTATATTTGTACAATACATTTATAACTAGCAGCAGTCATTAAACAAGTCCATGGACCTCCAGGGAAGAGACATTCTATGCCTCAAAAGGCCATTGATGCTGTCTCTCACGGTTCTCATCAGATGACTGGTAACATTAAAATAGCGCCACACTTCTTCCATAATTGTGTTCCTTAAATTTGCTGGAAGGGCCTTCTTGTATTTATTGCCTTCATAATTGAAATGTTGGGTCCACTCGCAATACAGCTCAAAACTGACATGGTATTTAAAGATGAACTGGGCATATTTCTGAGGTAGACCAGCACATCTGGTGCAGGGACTCTACGCAAAGAACAGAGCCCTGACATGTTCCTCTCAATCTTATCCAGATGAACACCCATGTACACTCCATATTCTCCATGCGGTTCCAAAAGACGATCTATCTTGGCCTCCATTCGGTCCCTGTATTGCTCTGTTGTGTTGTCAGTGAAAGAGACATCACTGAAAACATCCAGCAGGCGACTGTGCAAGGAGTGCTGGTGCCACCTGGATGAACATCTGCATGGCTAGGTGCTTGAGCATGTAAGCTGGGGTTTTAATGATGAGCATCTGCGTGGCTGGGTGCTGGAGCAGGTGAGCTGGGGGTTTCAGGATGAGCATTGGCGTTGATGGGTGCTGGAGCAGGTGAGCTGGGTGTTTTCGGACGAGCATCGGTGGATAAGGG
This sequence comes from Ascaphus truei, assembly GCF_040206685.1. Lineage (NCBI taxonomy): Eukaryota > Metazoa > Chordata > Amphibia > Anura > Ascaphidae > Ascaphus > Ascaphus truei. Next base: position 60,573,780 of record NC_134493.1, read on the forward strand.
GTCAGACCTGGCGAATGTTTTCGGATGCAATTTGCGTCACCTTTTATGCATGAGCACGAGCTGCAGGTATTAAAAGTGGGCGTACAGTGCTTAACCTGTCGATTGAGGTCCATCGCATTTTATAAATACACCACTACTTCTATTTATTCAATGCACATTGAATATACATCAAATACACATCAAATAAACATTCCTCTGTACTTGATTTCTTTCCTAAAGCAGCGATGCAGAGAAAACTTGGTTCAAAGGATCTCAGCATGGGAATACAGGATATGTACAAGAAAGGATATTGTATTTTACAGATGCAATGCTGGTTACGTTCTTCGGGCCTCGTTTTAGCAAAAAGTACTGTCAGTTATCATGCCCATGGCCAGGCAAAATATGTAAAGCAGAGTTCCACAGTCACAACAGAGTAAGTATTTTTGTTTTCATTACTGTACAATATGTAATTACTGTATTTCTTGTATAAGTTTCTTGCCTATCAAAATGCATTTGTGTGTTTACTGTCGCGGCCGAGTTTATTTGAGCATTTGCCCGGTCTCGGCTGCGACAGTAACCGGGTGCGCGCCAGGGTGTGCCGGGCGCGTGCCGAAGCCGCGGAGGAGCGCCCTCCGATAGGGGCTTTCCCACTCCCCTCTCCGGGTCTGCCGGGTCCCCCGGAACCCCGCACCGCCGTCCCCCACATCGCGGGACACCAGGGCTCCCTCGGGGAGCCCTGGACGCGCATGCAGGGGGCGCAGGCACCCGATGACGCGTGACCGCGCATCGGTGATGCGTGGCACGCCGAGGGGATGCGGCTAGCAAGCCAGGACATCTCCCGGCTTGCGGTACTAGCCATGCTCGGATAAATCGTGTCGCCTCTGTACTTGTTTCCTTTGCAATTATTTTAGAGGCAAAAAATTACTGTACTACTTTTTGAAGAAAATATACAGTATGTCATGTAATTGTGTTGACTGAATTTTGAGCTTACTGTAACAAATTGTTCTCTTTTCCTTTACACTGTAGGATGTCAAAGCGTCAGGTGGACGAAATCAGCGAGGATAATGATAAGCGCTGAAACGTCCCCTGCTCTGCCAGGATTCCTGTTATCAGAACCTTTTCTAAAATATATACACCTCATAATAAGAACCTCTCACCACCGATCTGTGAAAACATTTCATAGCCCCCCAAATCACCATTCCTCTGCTGCTAAAACACCTCACCCTGGGTAGGATATGCCCTCCCCCTCACCCTATTCCAATTACAATAGGAAGTTGTAATGTTGTACAAATACCCTTTAATATTCCTTCACATCCTATTTCTATGTGGGGGGAGGGTGGAAGACATAAATGTTCTTATTTACACATGGCCATTGTATACCTTTCTTTTGTAGAAATTCCCGTAATATCTCCACGTGCCATACACATTCAGTTTCACACCCGGTAACTGTGTCCAATCCTACAGGAGGAACCCTAAACCTATTCTATGTAAAGGAAAGTAATGGCGGATATCTGTTAGGGAGTTGGAACTGGCTGTAGAAGACTTACGATTCACCTCTCTATAGAATATTAATCCAATGAATGACCTTGGAAGTTACCCGACTCTCATTCGCTTATCCTCTGGAGGCTGAGATGTGCTGTATATCTCAGTGTCAGAAATGGACCAGGACCGACACTGAACACATACGTAATGAATGTTATAAACACGTCTCCTCATGGCACCAGTGCTGTACTGTATCTAGCAGGAAATGTACATCTCTGCAAATCCCATATTATTCTCTTTAACTTTGTTTTACTCATTAGAGAGAGGTGTCATTGCTGGTCGCTTTCATAAAACCAATCATGACATCCGAAGACTTTTCCCATGCAGACGAGCACTGCAAACATCTCATTGTAATGTCTCAGAGATATAGGTAGGGAGCTTTAAGGGTTCAGTCCTTGGGCTATGTTTACTGAATGTTGCTAAGTCATAACACCATGATGCCATAAGACATACCACTTAGAAAATGGGACCTTTTATTATTTACTGTACATAGTTCTTTTGAGGAAGCTCTGTAAACATTGGAAAAAGTATAAAGTTTTTAGCAGCACCTAAAATAAATCATACTGTATGTTGAAGTGAAAACGTGGATGGTGCCCGGGAAGAAGGAGGAACCCTGATTTCCTCCAAAGTTACAATATAGAACAAAGGATTATGTTCCCAGCACTCAGAGAAAAAATTATGGAAACTGAATATGTCATAAAATATAATTTGATCTTGTATATAAAGAGATTACACAAGGGAAACATTGCACTTTGGATGGTATAAGTACTCCTCTCAAACAGTGAGTTATACACCTAAATGCCCTCCAAAGTACACTGTAAAAAGAAAAAGCCATTAGTATCAGAGACTAGATCAGAAGATAATCCATCACCATCATCCTCACTGTGGACATTACACATGGCCACATACAGTGCAAGATCATCTCTTGTAGCACTATTTACTTTATTTATCAGATTAAGCCGCCACAGTTTTACTTGATTATCTCTTTCTCCAGCTCTTATCTTGGCTAATGGTTGACAGACTGGTGTACCTTACCTTCCACCTCCAGACCTCTCCTTGCTCTTATCTTGGCTAATGATTGACAGACTGGTGTACCTTACCTTCCACCTTCCACCTCTCTCCTTGCTCTTATCTTGGCTAATGGTTGTCAGACTGGTGTACCTTCCCTTCCACCTCCAGCCCTCTCCTTGCTATTATCTTGGCTAATGGTTGTCAGACTGGTGTACCTTCCCTTCCACCTCCAGCCCTCTCCTTGCTCTTATCTTGGCTAATGGGTGACAGACTGGTGTACCTTACCTTCCACCTCCAGCCCTCTCCTTGCTCTTATCTTGGCTAATGGTTGTCAGACTGGTGTACCTTACCTTCCACCTCTAGCCCTCTCCTTGCTCTTATCTTGGCTAATGGGTGACAGACTGGTGTACCTTACCTTTCACCTCCAACCCTCTCCTTGCTCTTGCATTTGCAGCTAGTGTAGATTCTCTCCCACAGCCATTGTAGTATGATACAGTACTAGGAATATTGCTCTACAGCAAACATCTGGTTCCCTGATTGATAAAAGTTATTATTGCTCTAAGAACATCTCCCCAAAGCTTCAGCTGACAAGGCAAAAAAAGAGCTGTGAGAAATTTGCATCCATGCAAAATGCAAACCGCATGCAAAATGCAAACCCCATGCAAAATGCAAACCCCATGCAAAATGCAAACCCCAGAACGTCCCAAGGTTCCCATTTCTGATTGACTAGCGACAAAGAGAAAACAACCAAACCATATTCAAATATTCAAATGTCCCACTAACCAGGGGATATAAATCAATTCATGTAACGCTGTACATACAGGTGGTTAAACTCTGTACAACCTCATACATGAACACACAGTGATCTTCTATTCTCCACACATTTATTTAATAATAATAATAATAACAATATAGTATGTTCTTGTATAGTGCTGCTAGTTATATGTAGCATTTTATGTAGCATTTTATAGATACATTTTGCAGGCAGAGGTCCCTGCCCCGTGGAGCTTACAACCTATGCTTTTGGATAGGGTAATTTGCCCAAGGTCACAAGGAGCCGACACTGGGAATTGAACCAGGTTCCCCTGTTTTGAACTCTCAGTGCCAGTCAGTGTCTTTACTCACTGAGCCGCCCCCACTCTCTCCCTGTAAACGTTCAGTAGTTTATTAGAATGTATGTTCTCAGTATTATTTGAAGCAAGGGGAAAAGATGTTGCCTGCCTTGGCTCTATAACAGGCACAGGTATGCTCAGAGAGTGACTAACACACCTTACAGCTCCTTCTGTGGCATTGAAGGGAGGACCACTGCATCCACATTCCTCACCTGTAACAGTAACAATCTACTCAGGTACTGCATCCTCACCTGTAACAGTAACAATATGAGTGGCCATTAGGACCATTTTTTGGCCACAAATACCCCTCTGAACTCAATGGGGATCTTCATACAAAAACGTCCACCTCAGACAAGTAGAATAAGGCCCCAAGACTGCCGAAAATAACTAAACACAGTGCGCTTAGACTAATGCAAAGGAAACCAGATAAACATATGTTTAAGATGCCACCTCATTAAAAGGCAGCATAACATTAGAAAACACATACATCACTGTCACTAAATCCTCTAAGCTTCAGTTAACACGGCTTTCAAAACAGAGTCATCGGACATTTGCATCCATGCAAACCTCAGTCCATCCCTGTCAAGGTTCACATTTCTGATTGAATAGTGACAGAATAAAAACAACCATACCATAGTGAAATGTCCCACAAACCCCTTTTTTATAGGACAATCAGGAGGTGATAATTTCTGCTTGGAGACACTGATTTGAAATGGTTTGTGATCTGTGAATGGAAGACGCAGACGTTGTTAGAGACGTCTTCTTCTCGAAGTCAACAACATATTAGAGGATTATACTATAGACATGGATCCAAGAAATATAGTAGTGTTCTTCCTGAGCATGGAGTCTTGTGCTGGATTACTTCTAAATGTATATCTTGTAGTTGTCAATGTCAGGGCATGGGCTAAGGTTCGACGTTTGAGCTCTGGTGACCAGATCCTTCTTGCTTATGGAGCCTCCAACACCGTCTGGCAGAGCATCCTGATTTATAATGACATTATTTATTTATTCTGGTATCATGTTTACCTCTCAGAGAAAGTTTACCCAGTAATGATATTTTTATACTTTAACTTCTCGATCTCCAGCTCTTGGATGACCACGTTTCTCTGCTCCTTCTACTGCATCAAAGTGGTTCGCTTGCAGCATCCTTTCTTCGCATTCTTGAAAGCAAGGTTCTCCAAGATGATGCCATGGCTGATCTTGTTATCACTTGTTGGATCAACCTGTTTCTCTTCTTTGACGTTTACCCTTGTATACAAAGAAAGTGCCTTAAATAATACAACTAACTACACACTGGATGCCACTGGAAGCAATCATTCTGTAAGTAGACAGATATTTACAGGTATTTTATTATCAGTTGCTTGCTTCATACCCTTCCTCCTTGGTGTTTTCGCCTTGGTCCTGACACTTATATCCCTCATTGTGCATGTCCATAATATGCAGAAGAACACATGGGACTTTAGCTCTCCCCACCTTCAAGCTTATGTGGGAACAGTCAGAACCATGAGTTTGCTGCTCCTGTTATACCTTTTCTATTTCTTGTCCCAGTTGTTCCTAAGTTTCTCTATATTTTCCACATCTTCACCATGGTTTTGGATGTGTTTGACGATTCAGCATTCTTACTTACCTTTGCAATCGCTTCTCCTGATCCAACAAAACCCCAAATTCAGACTGATTTGTGGGTATTTTACTTGTCACAACAGTTCCCTACAAGGGAACGTGTAAAAGCAAACAGTGTGTGTGATCCTGATCCTAGATGTTTGTGGTATTCTTGCTTTACCAAAAGTAATTGCTCCAGTCACTCAAGTTTGCACACAACGCCCACTGACCGCTAAAATTTTAGTTGCTCAGACATGATAAACATGACAACTTTTCTTGTTTACAGTCGTATGTGAATTATCATCTAAATCCTTATGGTCTCCAAGACCTTTTGCAAATGCATATACTGTACTAGCAGTGAAGCTGAGATTTGTAAAAAGAGGGTTTACATGAATGTCTACAATATCACTCATCAAATGTTAACTCTGGAATTCTGCTGAAGAGCTTCTCTCCTATTATAACAAGAAACCACAAAGATGTTTATCATCCATCCATAACCCAATCACAGCTGCAAACATCTCATTATATTTAACCTGCTCCCCTGCCGGCACAGGAAGGAGAAGACAGCCACACGGTTAGGAGTTTAATTATTTGTTGTGTGGTTTTAATAGCTGGAAAAATATTCAACATATTTAACGTACCTGTGAATCTTCGCGACCAGAAACAAGATTTGTAGAAGGATTCCTCGATGTGATCTCACCTCCAACCTTATCATATCAGAGGACTTTTTCAGTTGCTGTTCCTGGTTAACATCAGCTCCTGCGTGAGAATTGTCAGCTTCAAACACAATCTGTTCTTTCAATTGAAGAGGAAGATCGCTGCTGTGTTTCCCAAGCTTCTGCTCATGGGCGCACTAGGGTACTTCATCATCATCATCATCACCATTTTGATCGTCCCTTTAGAACTTCCTCGGCAAGACTTGTAATGTCACAGCAAACTATGCTGTGGGTGGTGAAACTCTCTGTTAGTTACCTGTACTGTACATATCTGTAATATAGATAAAGCAACATGTCTTTTGATCCTACTAGAATCAATATATAGTATTGTTTATAATCATTTACATAAATGTGTTATGGAATTAAGAAATACAAATACATGCAACAAAACATTGTCTCTCTCAGCTCCTGGTAGACAGAAAATTCTATTACAGAAGAATTGCTCCTTTGACACTCCCAAAGCATGAAGCTAACGTGGCTTTGCGGATAATCCTCTTCCTTTTCTCAAATTCTAAACACAGAGATTTGATGTCTTACTTTTCTCCTGTGTGGTTTCCTGGGGTGTTATTACTGAATGTTTTTCCTTGAATAAGATGGGCGATCACATTTTGGATAACATTGCTTCCTTTTGCCTGTTACTGTTTTAATTGTGGGTGGGCACTGAAGATAGGACGATTTCAAGCCTGAATAATTAATATGTTATATTGTCTATATACAGTACATATTTATTCATCATGTAACTTGTTAAAATAAGGAGTATAGTACTAAGTTAGAAATTATATTGGGGTAGGTAGAAATAGTTAGTTAGTTAGTAAAACAACACAATAGAGATCGGTTTTAAAGATTAGGAACACAGTTAATCCTATACAGTAGTTACGTAGTGACAGAACAAGGGAGTTTTGTAAATCAAAGTAAATATTGCTAAATTAGCAAGGGTTAACACAGTGGGAAGAGTGATACGACACTATGGACCCCATAGGTCGCCGCAGATTTTACTTTCTCCACAGCTGCAGCATTTCGCTTTTTTTGACACTGCTTCATGGTCCGTAAGTCTGGCTACATACATACATATACAGTATATATATATCTGATGCAACGTAGTTTACGGGTTACTCACCAATAACTACAGATGCAGCAGCCGTTATTCGAACATTTCACGGGTTGTATTCCCTGGTATACTCACGTCAGGCTGTGTGATTTCCTCAAAGTTTACCACGTTAAGATGCGAGTTTACTAGTGTTTTTATCGAGTGCAGAAAATGGTATTTTAGCGTTGTCTGCAATACCGTCGAGAAAATCAAGTGGGCGATTGTGAGTTGTCTTGAAAATGTAATTGCAATTCGTCCCTTTAGAACTTCCTCGGCAAGACTTGTAATGTCACAGCAAACTTTGCTGTGGGTGGTGGAACTCTCTGTTAGTTACCTGTACTGTACATATCTGTAATATAGATAAAGCAACATGTCTTTTGATCCTACTAGAATCAATATATAGTATTGTTTATAATCATTTACATAAATGTGTTATGGAATTAAGAAATACAAATACATGCAACAAAACATTGTCTCTCTCAGCTCCTGGTAGACAGAAAATTCTATTACAGAAGAATTGCTCCTTTGACACTCCCAAAGCATGAAGCTAACGTGGCTTTGCGGATAATCCTCTTCCTTTTCTCAAATTCTAAACACAGAGATTTGATGTCTTACTTTTCTTCTGTGTGGTTTCCTGGGGTGTTATTACTGAATGTTGTTCCTTGAATAAGATGGGCGATCACATTTTGGATAACATTGCTTCCTTTTGCCTGTTACTGTTTTAATTGTGGGTGGGCACTGAAGATAGGACGATTTCAAGCCTGAATAATTAATATGTTATATTGTCTATATACAGTACATATTTATTCATCATGTAACTTGTTAAAATAAGGAGTATAGTACTAAGTTAGAAATTATATTGGGGTAGGTAGAAATAGTTAGTTAGTTAGTAAAACTACACAATAGAGATCGGTTTTAAAGATTAGGAACACAGTTAATCCTATACAGTAGTTACTTAGTGACAGAACAAGGGAGTTTTGTAAATCAAAGTAAATATTGCTAAATTAGCAAGGGTTAACACAGTGGGAAGAGTGATACGACACTATGGACCCCTTAGGTCGCCGCAGATTTTACTTTCTCCACAGCTGCAGCATTTCGCTTTTTTTGACACTGCTTCATGGTCCGTAGGTCTGGCTACATACATACATATACAGTATATATATCTGATGCAAGGTAGTTTACGGGTTACTCACCAATAACTACAGATGCAGCAGCCGTTATTCGAACATTTCACGGGTTGTATTCCCTGGTATACTCACGTCAGGCTGTGTTATTTCCTCAAAGTTTACCATGTTAAGATGCGAGTTTACTAGTGTTTTTATCGAGTGCAGAAAATGGTATTTTAGCGTTGTCTGCAATACCGTCGAGAAAATCAAGTGGGCGATTGCGAGTTGTCTTGAAAATTTAATTGCAATTCAACCTGTCTTTTATTGCCGTACAGTACTTCAAGTGTGTGTAATTTTAATTTGAAGATTGATGTTATGAGTTCATACTGTATACTGTACATGGGGAAGAAGTCCTTTCTGACGCGCCATAGCCATACACAAATCCTCTAACTGTAGAAGTATAAAAATATGAGCACACACAACAAAAAGTATTTGTACCGGATAATAAAGGAAAAGGAATTATACTAAAATCCAATGTCGCTTCTCCTTCCAAATGTAAAATGTAAAATGTTTATTCCGCGCATGCGTATGTCTAATTGGAATTTTTTGAACCGCATATGCGTGTCATCACATTTCTGCGCATGCGTGTATGTCTAATTGGAACCTGATTGAAACGCATATGTGTGTCATCACATTTCTGAACATGTGTATGTCTTATTGGAACCTGATTTAGATGCATATGCGTGTCATCACATTTCTGTGCATGCGTGTATGTCTAATTGGAACCTGAATGAAACACATATGAGGAATATACAGCACAGTATTTGTTATACAGTAGTACAGTTCTTCTGGCAGTGTATATACTGTAACTAGTAAAAATAACGTTTATTTTCTAGATTTTTATAGTATAATGTAGATACTGTACTGTAAGTTTCTTTAAGCCCTTAAAGCAATTTAATTTCATTACTGTACAGTAAGATACAGCACAGTGCATTTCTTCATGTAGTCGCTACAGTAAATACTGGATCTGCTAGACAGTAGTACAGTACTGCTGTTAGTGTATCTAGATAGTAAAAAACACTTTTATTTTCTAGATTTACATATTATTTTGTACATATTGTACAGTACTATATTCTGTACATTTCATCAATGACACATTTTTATATATTGAAATGCCCAAAGAACGTTAGGTATAGTACAACTGTAAGTGTATAGACAGTAAAAACATGAACACACCAAAATGAAAATTTAAAGAATTAATATTTTTATTTGTACAGGATAATAAAGGAAAAAGGAATAATACAAAAATACAACGTCGCCACTTCTTCAAAATTTACAATCTTGTCTTTTTCTTCTTCATAATGGCTGCTGCTTCTTGAACATCTGGGTCTGGAAAGAAAGCGACAATATTCTATATTATCAATCACGCCGTACATTATGGTTAAAATATGCCTGCATCTTCTATCAAGTTTACTGCATGATCTACTGTCCGACAAGAGTCACTGATTTATTGTAATTGGCTACTTATACTGGACTTACTGTATTCAACCAGTGTGCATTAGTGCTGCTACAGTATACAGTTCTACAGTAAGTGTCAGACTTTCAAGTTAGTATTGCCACAACAATGTTACATTCTATTGGGAATTTTTTTTACTGTGTATCCTCGGCTAAAAGGAGCTCTAATCAAATTGTATCCAACAAAATGGTGCAAGCTAACAAAAAGTATTAGGTTTTGCAAGAGGTTTACATTAGGTTTTTGAGGGTTTGGGGGGAAGGGAATTGGTATGCATGCGAGCACTGTGTCTTACCTGGCAGTATTGCTGGGAGCATTTCCTGCACAAGAGGGGGGGGGGGGATTTCCTGCACGTTGTCTTCACCCAGCTTCAGACATGCACATGCAAAACAGAAATAGAACAAAATTATTAAAATAAAAGCATTAAACTAGGAAACAATTTAAAACAATCAACTATCTTTTTTTTAGATTAAAAATATTAATAGCGCACATATATTTGTACAATACATTTATAACTAGCAGCAGTCATTAAACAAGTCCATGGACCTCCAGGGAAGAGACATTCTATGCCTCAAAAGGCCATTGATGCTGTCTCTCACGGTTCTCATCAGATGACTGGTAACATTAAAATAGCGCCACACTTCTTCCATAATTGTGTTCCTTAAATTTGCTGGAAGGGCCTTCTTGTATTTATTGCCTTCATAATTGAAATGTTGGGTCCACTCGCAATACAGCTCAAAACTGACATGGTATTTAAAGATGAACTGGGCATATTTCTGAGGTAGATCAGCACATCTGGTGCAGGGACTCTACTCAAAGAACAGAGCCCTGACATGTTCCTCTCAATCTTATCCAGATGAACACCCATGTACACTCCATATTCTCCATGCGCTCCAAAAGACGATCCATCTTGGCCTCCATTCGGTCCCTGAATTGCTCTGTTGTGTTGTCAGTGAAAGAGACATCACTGAAAACATCCAGCATGCAGGCGACTGTGCAAGGAGTGCTGGTGCCACCTGGATGAACATCTGCATGGCTGGGTGCTTGAGCACGTAAGCTGGGGTTTTAATGACGAGCATCTGCGTGGCTGGGTGCTGGAGCAGGTGAGCTGGGGGTTTCAGGATGAGCATATGCGTGGCTGGGTGCTGGAGCAGGTGAGCTGGGGGTTTCTGGATGAGCATTGGCGTGGATGAGTGCTGGAGCAGGTGAGCTGGGGGTTTTCGGATGAGCATCAGTGGACAATGGGTCAGACCTGGCGAATGTTTTTGGAAGCAGTGGCGTTTGGCGATGGCAATGAAAAGTCTGAGACGTCCGATTCGGCTTTGGTGGATGCGGGGGCACTTCTGGTGCCCGGCCAAACAGATTGATTGAACTTGATTTTGGCCATTTTCTTCCTCACATAATAAGGAGCAGGGTACTTTCCCTTGGGAGCCTTCGGAATATTTTCTTTATTAACCTTTCGCTTTGGCTTGGAAACAGCTACAGCCTTTCGCTTTCTCGTGGTCGGCACAGCAGAAGAAATCTGGTTCCCGCGTCTGTAGAATCCAGGAAGATCCATATAATACAGGATCTGGACAAGAGCTGGTTCAGATAGAGATCAGCGCGTGGAAGGTTATGCAATTTGCGTCACCTTTTATGCATGAGCACGAGCTGCAGAGTTAAAAGTGGCCGTACAGTGCTTAACCTGTTGAGCGAGGTCCATCGCATTTTATAAATACACCACTACTTCTATTGATTCAATGCACATTGAATATACATCAAATACACATCAAATAAACATCCCTCTGTACTTGATTTCTTTCCTAAAGCAGCGATGCAGAGAAAATCTGGTTCAAAGGATCTCAGCATGGGAATACAGGATATGTACAAGAAAGGATATTGTATTTTACAGATGCTATGCTGGTTACGTTCTTCGGGCCTCGTTTTAGCAAAAAAGTACTGTCAGTTATCATGCCCATGGCCAGGCAAAATATGTAAAGCAGAGTTCCACAGTCACAACAGAGTAAGTATTTTTGTTTTCATTACTGTACAGTATGTAATTACTGTATTTCTTGTATAAGCTTCTTGCCTATCAAAATGCATTTGTGTGTTTACTTGTTTTCTTTGCAATTATTTTAGAGGCAAAAAATTACTGTACTACTTTTTGAAGAAAATATAAAGTATGTCATGTAATTGTGTTGACTTAATTTTGAGCTTACTGTAACAAATTGTTCTCTTTTCCTTTACACTGTAGGACGTCAAAGCGTCAGGTGGACGAAATCAGCGAGGATAATGATAAGCGCAATGCAGCAAAAGTCAGGACTGCTCTAGAGAATGTTCACAATATCACAGCATCTGAGACCAGCATCAGGGTGATGAGATACCAATTGGGATGGCAATATGGACGTGTAAAGCAAGTGTCTTACTGTAACAAAGTACAGTACGGTCCACTTTCTAGGGCAGTATGGATAAAGTGTTGTACAGTACACTACTGTGTAGTGTGGTGTACTATGTAGGCAATAGTGTTGTTTAACTGTACCTGTAAAATTCTTTCTTCTCATTACAGAGTGTATCCTATGATAAGGGAGGCCAACAAGATCAAAAGTGTGGACCAAGCACAGGCATGTATCGAAAGTGGTGAGACTTCAGGATGTCATCTTTTCTGACGAAACAACTGTAGCTCTTGAGAGATTTGCCACTTTTGTATTCCACAAAAAAGGACGCATATCTCTTAAGCCGCGGCCCAAGCACCCACTGAAGATGCATGTGTGGGGTGCAATCTCTAGACATGGACCAGGATGCATAATCATCTTTGAGGGTAAAATAATGCACAAAGTCACATGCTGTAGCATTATGCAGTGTACAATTGTAGTGTATTTTGTACCCTAATGTTAATTTTTTCTTCTATTGTTCCAGATATCATGGATACAGTATTTTTCCAAGGGCAAATTGTCACCCATATTGTTGAATACATTAAGCATGATTTCCCATCTGGTGGTCACTGTTTCTTCCAAGACAATGACCCTAAACATACCGCCTCAAAAGCCTATATTCTTGAGAGCAGTATCAACTGGATTAAGACGCCACGTAAATTCTCCAGTTTGCTGTACATTAACTTTTTCTCATTCTTTCAAACTGTTTTTATCTGTTCAACTAATTTGCCATTTTGTTCCCCCTCCCATTCCAGATCACCAGATATGAATCCCATCGAACCGGTGTCGCATGCGATGAAGGATCATATACGAAAGGTCGTGATACCGTCCAAAAAAGGAGGAATTAATACAAGGAATAATTAGTTTCTGGAACGACATACTCATAGTCCAAAGATGCAACAACTATATTGATCATATTGCTAGCGTGTTTACCGTTATTTTACAGCATAATAGGAATGCCACCGGAATGTAGTAAGGTACTGCACTTTACTGTAGTAAGGTAAGTACAGGTACAGTAAGTATAGTACAGGTAAGTAATAGCACTCAAAAGAACCATTTTCATCATTGTATGATTGCGCTTACTCTCCACTTTCTATATATTATATACACTATGTACACTACATTTGTATTACACGTGTGTACTGTCTTAACTATTATAGTATATTATAGTATATATATATAACAGAAAAAGAAAGCAGCGCCTCTGCTTATGGTTATTCCAGTGTGTATGTATGAACTGACTGAAAATCGTATTAATCTACACAATATAAACTAATAATAGTGAATAACTAAAATAATCAAATCTAGCACAAATCTATATAAAACCTGTAAACCATAAAGGAATAATGCATTGAATAAATGACAACATATAAAAAGAAAAGCAAAAAAGTGTGATAACCAGTCCTCAAAGATAAGTCCAATGATAATGTGGGTTCTGGTGTAGAGGGTCTCCGGCTGCTCTCAATATGGACAAACCACGTCCACAGGGAATCTAAAAAGAAAAAAGGAGGAGAGAGCGCACGCCCATAGCGTAAATTTGTAAATTTAATGAGGGGAAGGGGAGGAGGGGGTAAAAAATGCACTTACAAAAGTACAATAAAATCAAGCATTGCGTGATATAATCACCACCATCCGGTTAGTATTGCAACATCTTGGGCCAATCCCAGTCTTGCAGTATAAAGGATCGACGTCCCAGCAGGTATCCAGGGCAGGTGATGCTGTACAATGCTGTGTTAGAGTCCTGGAAAGTGGCTCCGTATGATTCAAGCCTCTGCAGCACTCGCGCATGGATCAATCTGCTCCAGCGCTCGGTGATGACGTCAGTGTCAATGCGTCCGACGTCCTAGGGAGCGTCATCACGTCGGACGCATTGACATTGATGTCATCACCGAGCGCTGGAGCAGATTGATCCATGCTATACTGTACTGTATATAGTTACTGTATACAGTTATTTTGTATATAGTTATACAGTAGTTCTACAGTAGTCCAATATTGTTAACCAGTCAAGGCCTTCAATGCACTAATCCTGCTAAATTTTGTTTTCTTTCACAGCAGAGACATGCAGAACTACAGGAGGGGGGTATGTTCAAACCCTTTGTACTGTGTGCATAATAACAGTCAATCGTTTGTCCTAATCCCCCCCCCTCTCTCAATGACTATAGAATGCAATGCAGCCTGAAAAAGAATGAGAATGTGTGAATATCCTGTATGGCTCTGGGGGAGGTGTCAACAAGAGTTTGTAGCACAACTAAAATTGTGTGCGGATACTAAGTGGTCCCGATTGGTGTATAGGGATGGAAAAACAAGGAGTATTAGTATGTGTGAGAGACAGCTGTGTGTGTATACATATAGCACAGTATGTACAGACATGACCTTTAGCGCTCATGGGACGAGAGTTCACTAGTGTCAGTAATGACTCATAAAATTTCGATTTCTGTTTAGGCCACTGCTAAGTGTCCTGAACAGTTGCATAAATTTGTATTCATGCAACCGTCTCTCTTTCAGGGTTTTAAGATTACCTTTTAGTATGGCAACCCTCAGATCGTTCATCTTATGGCCAGAGTCAGAGAAATGTTCGCCAACAGGACTGTCTCTTGTACCGCGTGTGATGCTGTGGCGATGCAGGTTCATTCTCTTGTTTAGCCCCTGCCCTGTCTCACCTATGTAGTAGCAGCCCCCTGGGCATTTCATGCACATGATGAGGTACACGACATTGCTGGAAGAACAGGTGAACCTTCCTCTGATTTTGTATTCCCGATTCCTGTGTGGTATTTGTATTGTGTCCGCTGTGTAGAGCATTGCGCAGGTTTTGCATCTTGGGTCCTGGCATGATTTTGTCCCGCATATATATACAAAATAACTGTATAACTATATACAGTACATAACTCTATATATATATATATATATATATATATATATATATATATATATATATATATATATATATAGAGTTATGTACTGTATATAGTTATACAGTTATTTTGTATATAGTTATACAGTAGTTCTACAGTAGTCCAATATTGTTAACCAGTCAAGGCCTTCAATGCACTAATCCTGCTAAATGTTGTTTTCTTTCACAGCAGAGACATGCAGCACTACAGGAGGGGGATATGTTCAAACCCTTTTTTACTGTGTGCATAATAACAGTCAATAGTTTGTCCTAATCCCCCCCTCTCTCAATGACTACAGAATGCAATGCAGCCTGAAAAAGAATGAGAATGTGTGAATATCCTGTATGGCTCTGGGGGAGGTGTGGATAAGCAGTTGAATGCCCTTTTGCTAGACTTTGTGAGGGGGGAAGGTGCAACTTTGCCAGTCCGAGTATGCAGGATTATATACTTTAGTTCAAAGACATCATTCGAACAGTTTTACAATAAAAGTTCACTACAGTACATGTGTACTGTAAATAACATGGGTGTGTGTCTAAGATATTTTCATAAACAGTATGCAAAGCAGACCAAGCCTAGCAATAGGTGAATGTTTTGAATAGTATATATAAAAAAGTTGAGTATGCCACCTCATATACAGTAGAAATAAAAAGTAAGTGATTTTAACAATTAAAAAAATTGATAAAATATTAAAACATGCATCACATAAGGTTTTCTTAAAATCACTCAATTATTTATTTATGAAAAAAAGAAACAAAAATAAAGGTATGATTGTTTTTTTATTTTTGGTTTCAGACTTGAAATTCCCATTGGTAGTTGCTGAAGTCGGCGGGGGGCGGGTTTTGCTCACATGCGCACATTGAGCCTTTGAGCTCAGCTGAGGGCACATCCGGTTCTGTTGGCCTGCACTCGGGGGACTGGCATCTCACACATGCACAGTTCAATGGGACGCCATCACGTCTGCGCTGGATTCCGTGACCCTGTGACGTCAGCACGTTCTTGGCGCAAAATGAACAATCAGGAAATGCATACTTAGGGTTTGTGTAGTTGTTTGTGATATACTCCTTGATAAAGTGCAACACGCACAAAATGCGCAGGAGGTCTCTTATACCTCAGGTTTTAATGGACAAATAAAGCTTTATTTTTTTATGGACCGCTGGAGAGAGCGCATTGCTGTTAGACTCTCTGATCCTGGGAGACACCCTGGGCCGCTGGGGAGAACACACTATGGTTAGGCTCTCTGATCCTGGGGGACACCCTGGGCCCCGGGGGAGAACACACTGCAGTTAGGCTCTCTGATCCTGGGAGACACCCTGGACTGATGGAGAGAGCGCACTGCAGTTAGGCTCTCTGATCCTGGGAGACACCCTGGACTTCTGGGGAGAGAACACTGCGTTTAGACTCTCTGATCCTGGGAGACACCCTGGACTGATGGAGAGAGCGCACTGCTGTTAGACTCTCTGATCCTGGGAGACACCCTGGACTTCTGGGGAGAGAACACTGCGGTTAGACTCTCTGATCAAGGGAGACACCCTGGGCCGCTGGGGAGAGAACACTGCGGTTAGACTCTCTGATCCTGGGAGACACCCTGGGCCGCTGTGGAGAGAACACTGCGGTTAGACTCTCTGATCCAGGGAGACACCCTGGGCCCCTGGAGAGAGAACACTGTGGTTAGACTCTCTGATCCAGGGAGACACCCTGGACTGATGGAGAGAGCGCACTGCTGTTAGACTCTCTGATCCTGGGAGACACCCTGGACTTCTGGGGAGAGAACACTGCGGTTAGACTCTCTGATCCAGAGAGACACCCTGGACTTCTGGGGAGAGAACACTGCGGTTAGACTCTCTGATCCAGGGAGACACCCTGGGCCACTGGGGAGAGAACACTGCGGTTAGGCTCTCTGATCCTGGGAGACACCCTGGGCCGCTGGGGAGAGCACACTGCTGTGAGACTCTCTGATCCAGCGAGACACCCTGGGCCGCTGGGGAGAGAACACTACGGGTAGACTCTCTGATACTGGGAGACACCCTGGACTGATGGAGAGAGCGCACTGCTGTTAGACTCTCTGATCCTGGGAGACACCCTGGACTTCTAGGGAGAGAACACTGCGGTTAGACTCTCTGATCCAGGGAGACACCCTGGACTTCTGGGGAGAGAACACTGCGGTTAGACTCTCTGATCCAGGGAGACACCCTGGGCCACTGGGGAGAGAACACTGCGGTTAAGCTCTCTGATCCTGGGAGACACCCTGGGCCGCTGGGGAGAGAACACTGCGGTTAGACTCTCTGATCCCGGGAGACACCCTGGGCCCCTGGAGAGAGAACACTGTGGTTAGACTCTCTGATCCAGGGAGACACCCTGGACTGATGGAGAGAGCGCACTGCTGTTAGACTCTCTGATCCTGGGAGACACCCTGGACTTCTGGGGAGAGAACACTGCGGTTAGACTCTCTGATCCAGGGAGACACCCTGGACTTCTGGGGAGAGAACACTGCGGTTAGACTCTCTGATCCAGGGAGACACCCTGGGCCACTGGGGAGAGAACACTGCGGTTAGGCTCTCTGAACCTGGGAGACACCCTGGGCCGCTGGGGAGAGCGCACTGCTGTGAGACTCTCTGATCCAGCGAGATACCCTGGGCCGCTGGGGAGAGAACACTACGGGTAGACTCTCTGATCCTGGGAGACACCCTGGACTTCTGGGGAGAGAACACTGCGGTTAGACTCTCTGATCCAGGGAGACACCCTGGACTTCTGGGGAGAGAACACTGCGGTTAGACTCTCTGATCCAGGGAGACACCCTGGGCCACTGGGGAGAGAACACTGCGGTTAGGCTCTCTGATCCTGGGAGACACCCTGGGCCGCTGGGGAGAGCACACTGCTGTGAGACTCTCTGATCCTGGGAGACACCCTGGGCCGCTGGAGAGAGCACACTGCGGTTAGGCTCTCTGATCTGACACCCTGGACTGCTGGGGAGAGAACACTGCGGTTAGACTCTCTGATCCAGGGAGACACCCTGGGCCGCTGGGGAGAGAACACTGCGGGTAGACTCTCTGATCCTGGGAGACACCCTGGGCCGCTGGGGAGAGAACACTGCGGTTAGGCTCTCTGATCCTGGGAGACACCCTGGGCCCCGGGGGAGAACACACTGCGGTTAGGCTCTCTGATCCTGGGAGACACCCTGAACTGCTGGGGAGAGAACACTGCGGTTAGACTCTCTGATCCTGGGAGACACCCTGGACCGCTGGGGAGAGCACACTGCAGTTAGGCTCTCTGATCCTGGGAGATACCCTGGGCCGCTGGGGAGAGCACACTGCGGTTAGGCTCTCTGATCCTGGGAGACACCCTGGGCCGCTGAGGAGAGCACACTGCGGTTAGACTCTCTGATCCTGGGAGACACCCTGGGCCGCTGGGGAGAGCACACTGCGGTTAGGCTCTCTGATCCTGGGAGACACCCTGGGCCGCTGAGGAGAGCACACTGCGGTTAGACTCTATGATCCTGGGAGACACCCTGGGCCGCTGAGGAGAGCACACTGCGGTTAGACTCTCTGATCCTGGGAGACACCCTGGACCGCTGGGGAGAGAACACTGCAGTGAAACTCTCTAATCCTGGGAGACACCCTGGGCCGCTGGGGAGAGAACACTGCGGTTAGACTCTCTGATCCTGGGAGACACCCTGGGCCCCTGGGGAGAAAACACTGCGGTGAGACTCTCTGATCCAGAGAGACACCCTGGGCCGCTGGGGAGAGAACACTGCGGTTAGACTCTCTGATCCTGGGAGACACCCTGGGCCGCTGGGGAGAGAACACTGCGGTTAGACTCTCTTATCCTGGGAGACACCCTGGGCCCCTGGGGAGAGAACACTGCGGTGAGACTCTCTGATCCAGGGAGACACCCTGGGCCGCTGGGGAGAGAACACTGCTGTTAGACTCTCTGATCCTGGGAGACACCCTGGGCGGCTGGGGAGAGAACACTGCAGTTAGACTCTCTGATCCAGGGAGACACCCTGGGCCGCTGGGGAGAGAACACTGCGGTTAGACTCTCTGATCCTGGGAGACACCCTGGGCCGGTGGGGAGAGAACACTGCGGTTAGGCTCTCTGATCCTGGGAGACACCCTGGACTGATGGAGAGAGCGCACTGCTGTTAGACTCTCTGATCCTGGGAGACACCCTGGACTTCTGGGGAGAGAACACTGCGGTTAGACTCTCTGATCCTGGGAGACACCCTGGGCCACTGGGGAGAGAACACTGCGGTTAGACTCTCTGATCCTGGGAGACACCCTGGACTGCTGGGGAGAACACACTGCGGTTAGGCTCTCTGATCCTGGGAGACACTCTGGACTGCTGGGGAGAACACACTGCGGTTAGGCTCTCTGATCCAGGGAGACACCCTGGGCCGCTGGGGAGAGAACACACTGCTGTTAGACTCTCTGATCCTGGGAGACACCCTGGGCCGCTGGGGAGAGAACACTGCGGTTAGACTCTCTGATCCTGGGAGACACCCTGGACTGCTGGGGAGAACATACCTGCACTGGGCTCTCCCCCTCTTAGCCAGACAGGAGTAAGCAGCGATCCTAAGTAGTGTTAGACCATGTCCTCAATTATAAAAAAAACGGGTAACAGGTACCCGGCCAAAATGAAAGGTTCTACCCGGTCGGGTTCCCGGCTACCCGGTTTGACACTTACCTCCAGGGTGGCGGCGACATCTAGGATCAGCAGCAGCAGTGGCTGTTCAATAGGAATGCTCCGTCTTCTGCTATGGGTCACGTGGTCCCCCGGAGGCTCTCACAGACAATGTTTACCTGCTCCGGTGCTGTGGAAGTGATTCCTGCAGCTCCGCCGCCAGTTGAAGACACCTCTGATGCTGCCACCGTCACAGGACTGCTGCTGCTGGTCTTAGATGTCTTTGGAAAGGTAAGTAATTAGATTATTTCCAGCTGCCCTGACAGTACCCGAGCCCACTTCTCAGTTGCCGGGTGCAGGTAATGTCCGGGTAGCTGGAAATGTGCCGGGTAAAGCCGGATACCGGGTAATTCTGGGTACTCGGTACACCACTAATCCTAAGGTAACCTGACCCCCGCAGTGACTTTTTGTGTTGTTGTTGCTAAGGGGATTAGCCCTCCTACCCATAGACAGGATGTAAGCTGTGCTATATTCAGCGCTCCCTATAGGAGCTAGACCTGTTTGTTTTTGTTACCCCCGTTATGCTGATCACAAGCTGATATTTACGCAGTTAAAGCTGCAGCTAAATAAAACCCTAGTACAGTACATTAAAGTGTACGTTTCAGTGCCAAATTCTGCACAATTACATTACAGACACATGCATGTCTGACTTACACACACTTTATTTTCCTCTTAGCCATTAGCACTAATGCCCAGGTTCACTAAATGACGCTACGGTTTAGCACATCCCGTTAATCTGTATTGAAGTTAATTTATGCTAAAATGCAGTGTGCTTTAGTAAATCTAAAAAGAAATGATAAAATCACTATATTTACTAAGGAGGGATAATCTCCAAGACCCTCTCAGCCCTGCTCAGTAAATATTGCCCTCTATGACCCATGCCAGTAATCGAGCTGTAAGACGTCTTCTGCCTTGGAAAGAGGCTGATGGAGTAACTCTTTATCAAGCAAGAATTAGGTCACATGTTTCCCTTCCCTGGCGGAGTTGCAATGTGGATCAGATTTGCACCACAAGGATTCCACAGCAGAAGTGGCTTTCATCTATATCTGTGCTTTAGTAATGACAAGAAGAACATAAGCACATGTCCTTATGCCATAAAACACCTCCTTAAAACACCACCTCGTACGGCTGTTTCAACGGAGGTAATCTCAAGCTTGTATCCATGACAACCTCATTTAAACCTTCTCAAGGTCTATATTTCTGAATATTCACGGCACGCCTGCGTTACATGTCACACTAGTTCTACCACTATCTGTAAAGTCACACGAAGGAGAGTGGAAGAATAGAAACTTACAGGATATGTGTGACCTTCATCCTGCACTTTCATTTTTTAGACGCCCCTGTCCATAATAAATCATTTCCCTGACACGTTATTCCCCCGTTAATAATGCTTGTGAACAAAATGTTTTAGACCAGTTTTTGACTCGCTTGATCCAGGAAGGTTACTCGTCTTACCTCTAATATCCAACTCCTCTCCTCCTCCTCCAACCCCATTGGGAGCAGCTGTGCAGCTGGACTAATCTCCAACTAATGTAACACACCCCTAACCTGAGCCACACCTCATCCTTCAATCAGCTGCCACCATACATTCTTGTTTCAACATGGTCTCTCGTTCCCGGCAGAGTATAAGCTCAATGTATATGCCTGTGCGTGCTTGTCCTCCTATATGTAACTCTTTATGTAATATACATAACTCTGTACCCCCCCCCATTGTACCGCGCTGCGGAGTATGTAATATATATATACTGTATATATATATACGTGTTGATTGTTTTTTTTATCACATTGTATTGTTGTTATCACTTAACTGACATTTATTGAATCTATATTTCTTATCACAGTTGAAGGGTATTCATATCTATCACTTTTACACTAAGATAATAATATTTTAACACATAATTGTTATTGGTTGCGCAGATTTTTCACCATTTTTTCAGTAACTACTGGAATTTGCATCTGTCTTGTGTTTCAAACAGTGATCCGAGAGTCTGGTCTATTGTCACACACGCAATTCTTCAACACACAATAGCTTTACTTCACAGAATAAAACAGACAACATCACCCACAACAAGACAATGTCCCCTGTTTTATTGATCGTGAGTTTAGCCATTGCTATAATTGAAAGTGCATCTGGGATCATCTTAAACACATGTATTGTGGCTGTTAATTTCCGAGACTGGGATAAAGGCATCAATCCTTGTGATCAAATCATGCTTACCCTGAGATTGAACAGTATCATCATGCAGAGCGCACTGACTGTACATGTTTTCTTCTACAAGACTTGGATTC
This sequence comes from Ascaphus truei, assembly GCF_040206685.1. Taxonomy (NCBI): domain Eukaryota; kingdom Metazoa; phylum Chordata; class Amphibia; order Anura; family Ascaphidae; genus Ascaphus; species Ascaphus truei. Next base: position 60,595,713 of record NC_134493.1, read on the forward strand.
AAGTTTGTGTCAGAAGAATATATTCAGTTTATTTTGCCCTTATTTCTGGATCACTAACTGGTTCTGTGTTTACTACTGTGTGAAAATTGCCAACTTCAAACATCATTTTCTCATTCGTATGAAGCTACAAATCTCTTCTGTGATTCTAAAATTGCTGTTGGTGTCAGCAGTGGGATTCTTTGCAGCCACCGCCCCATCAATTTCGAACGTCCACTTGGAATGTCGTGAGGTGGTATCTGGAAATTTAAAAGCCAACTCCACCATCAGTAGAGGACTTTTTATCAGTTTCCTGCACACAGTCTCCATTTTGTTGGGATGCTGCCACCCATTTTTCATGAGCCTGGTCTCCATTGGGATCATCCTGATATCTGTGTGGGGACATATTCAGACAATAAGACACAATGCATCAAAATTCAGCCGTCCCCAGCTGGAGGCTCATTTTAGAGCAGGTAGAACTATGGTGTTACTCATCCTCATCTACATGGTATTATACCTGGGAGATATGACCATGTTGATATCTCTAAACTACATTGAGGAACATCCTTTTTTACCCCATGTCTCAGTCCATAATTCTCATCATGCGGAACTCGAAATGACACTTTGTATGCCGGGGGATACTATTCTGTGTTACTCTTTCACAGAATGAGAGCAACTGAGGATGGTACATGGAACATTCCCCCTCCCCCGTCCCCCCTTGAGTCGTGTGTGAACCTCATCATTACTTGGCAGTTTCCCCATACATGGCAACGGGAATTTTAGGATGTTTGCAATAAAAGTTAAATAACAAATAATTTGTGCCAGTTTTGTGGTATATCCTAGTACACACAGTACATTGTTGTTGTTTTTTACAGAATATGTTACACTTGTATTTGGTGCATATTATTTTTAATTTACTTTCAGAAAACATAACATCCAATACATTTCCCTATTATTTAGTTCATGTTTTTACATAGGAAAAGGGTGGCAGGTCCCAAAGTAACATCAGGTGGGTTTTGACGCACTGCTACCTTCTTGTGTAATTGCAGTAACTAAACAATGAGGCGCTCAGACACAACTTAAACACATTTCCCAAAGTAGAAAGAGAGGATTGTGGGGTTGGGTCACTTTGATCTCTCATACACAGGTGATTATGTAAATTGTTCATTTCGATGACAGATACGATTGAACCTTGTGTGGCTGAGCAGGTGTGTGCTTTCACATGGTACTCTCAGCACGAGGATGCGTTCTGAGCAGCCACCACTGAGGTGTTACCGGTCATCCTACAGTCTGCCTTTTACCTGCCTCCAGTCCCATCAGTGCCATTCTCATGGATTGCTTTACATTCTCTGCTGGTTCTGCCTTCTCAGCTACCCCCCCATGCTGCCCTTTGTCCTGCTACTAGGGAACGCCAGGAACAATCCATGCAATATCCTGCGTCTGTGTTTTTAAATAAGTCAGTATTCGATCTTATCTCATATTTACTACCTTTTTATATGTTAAAAATATCAACTCTAACTGCCATTTTTTATGAGTTTTTTTACACTGAGCATCCTGTGATTTCTATAGCAGGTTTAGCCCACCTCCCCAGCAGTGCGAGATCTTTATAACACTTTCCTGTTTGTTGTCACTGTTCCCAGCAGTTTGTAGAAAACATGCTGAAATGGCGGTTCTCAGCCGTCCGATGAGATTTGTCAAAAACCAAGCGCAATTAGTAAAAAATGAAAGTTTAATGTGCACTACAAATCTTTAAACATGCCACAAAGTAACTCCGACGCGTTTCATCCCAGCAATAGGACTTTGTCAGAGAGTAACCGGTATAGCCACAAGTGATTGTTATATGGTGATACTCAGTATCTGATTGGTTTAGAGAGTACTAGGTGTGTCAACGAAAACTCACCTGATATATACACACACACATATACACACACACATACAGTGTGGCTGTAAGAAGTTATACATACATACATATATATATATATACACACACACATACATACAGTGTGGCTGTAAGAAGTTATACATACATACATATATATATATATATATACACACACACATACATACAGTGTGGCTGTAAGAAGTTATACATACATACATATATATATATATATACACACACACATACATACAGTGTGGCTGTAAGAAGTTATACATACATACATATATATATATATACACACACACATACGTACAGTGTGGCTGTAAGAAGTTATACATAGGTCGTACTATTAAACCATTAAGGTTAAGAATACAAGAACATGTAAGGCTAATTAAAAAGAAGGATCTAGTACATCCTGTGGCTCGTTATTTTCCATCCTGTCCACAGGGAAGTATCCTAATGTTAAAATTTCTGATATAGAACATGTCCCGTCTCACACTAGAGGAGGTGATAGACAGAAAAAACTTAATATGATAGAAATGTTCTGAATATATACAGTACCATGAACACTTTATATCCCGCAGGTATCAACATAGAATGGGAACTCAAACATTTTCTGACCAATTAAAGTGTTCATGATATATACAGTATATCACTGTCTGTTTGGTTTATGGATTATTTCACATACTTATTGCATCTAAGACTTGGTCCTTTTTGCAGTTTATTTTGGGTTACTGTTTATTGTCTTATTGCTGTATTGCTGAATATTCAATGTATTATTTATTTTATGATTTAGATTTATAATCTATTATGCGAAATTATTATTTAGGTTTTCCCTTTTTGTATTTAGTTTTTCTAGTTTGTTTTTTTAGTTGTTTTTTAGTTTATGGATCTAATTATAGATGTAGCCAGGTTCCCCCTTGCGCACTCACCTACTCCTTCTGATACGCGAGCCGAGCGTTGTTGGTAGTTGCGGCCGGTTGCTAGTGACGCGGTAGGGCCGGTTGCCGGGGACGCGAGCGGGCCGGTTGCAGGGGACGCGATCGCGTTGCTGGGGTCTCGGCGGTCCGTGGAGCAGGGCGCCGCCAAGTCATTGCATTGCAAGACATTGCATTGCATGCGCAGTTAGAGCAGGTGCGGGAGAACGCTAGTCAGCTCGCGCATGCGCAGAGATAAGCCCGCGAAGCCCTAGCCTACCAGGGAAGTTATTGGCCAGGGACTACAGATCCCATGAGCCTTAGGGAACCCCATGTGATGCCAGGGAGCCAATAGGGCTGGAGGAGCTCCCTGCTTGCAGGGAAAGGATACATTTCGCGGGGTTTTTGCACACAGCAGTTGGTGACTGGAGAAGCTAGGGGAAGGAGGTAGGGTGCAGGAGTCAGTGACTCTCTGCACTAGGCCAGTAATTCCCCTAGGCCCCAGATAGCCCTGAGTCACACTAGTTGAGTATTGTAGGGACAGGCCCTAGGTTAGGGACCCTGCCCCATTAGCTATTCGCTAGTTAGGGATCCAGCGGACGCTGTGTTTCCCGCCACGAGGCTTGGGCTCAAGCCCTAGCCTTAAAGAGAGCTGGACTATCTGCACGGAGGCCGAGCAAGCAGTGACTGCGGCCTGCGGGCAGCAGACAGATCCTCGCCAAGGTACAGACGGTGCGGAGCTGCGGTGATATTATCCACGCTGGAATTCACCCCACGTGTAGGAGGATATCCCGGCGGATCCAACCCCAGTGGTATAGCGGCACCCGTGGCTGGAGCCCGGGCAGGTAACCCACAAACTCATGTGCACCAACAAGGCCTATCACCAGACATAGTGGCTGCGCAGTCACACACACACATTGGTATATGACTTGGGAGTGCGAGACATTGGATTGGGGTTACTGGACACAGGGTGGTATCACTCTTTGGAAGGTTAGCGTCCGCCGTGACGCATATGGTGTTAGCATCCGCCGTGACGCATAAAGTGTGGGCACCCGCCGTGGTGCAGAGGTAGAGTTGTGTGGTATACTGTGATTAGTGTCTCCTCTATAGAGGGACACGTGTTATATGAAGTGTGATATATCTGTGTTATTGTGTTCTCAACTAAAAGCTCTTTGGTTATATCACGTATGTGTATTTGGTTATTGGGATTGTCCTGCGAGGAACCACTCCCCCTCTGGTGGGAGCCATCGCAGGTGGAGGCGCTGCATCGAGTAAGTGGTTACTTATTAGAGTATAATTGCCCCAGGTTCCCCGTGGCGGAAGCTCAGCCCTCCTGTGAGCCAACAGGTTATGCACCACACCGAGTGACAATATATGTTTCCTGCACCCACACAGTATAATCTGCGATTGGGGGGGGGGGAAACCCGTTACATATAGTTTAGGTTTTTTAGTTTTTTTACTTTATATCTATTTATTAATGTTTATTATTAATTTATCTTTCTATTTTTGTTGCTTTTTACATTGCCATATATTTATAGGTTTCCTAGTTTTTTTTATATGGATATCCATTCAAGCTGATATTTATGCTACCATTAGCTGTGTTATTAAATGTATGTCTTTTATGTCTTGCACACATTGTTGTGTATTTCATCTTTAGCCAGCAGTGATTTTTCCTTATTGGCTTATTCAGTTATCTGTGTTAGAAGGAGTGGTTTCTAATACTCCCAGTTCTTTATTTGATTCTATTATGCTCAAGGCTGTCATACAATGTGCTATTAGCTGAATTGTTTAAGGTTGCATATTTGGACATAAATCTTGTGTCCTATACTGTGTCATATACAGTACCTACTGCACTGGGTATTCTTGATGTCATGGGGTTTCATGCATTGTTTATTTATGATAAATAATGTCGCTCTTCCTGGATAACTTGCATCCTTGACGTTGGCTTAGTGGAGTATTCCTGGGACCCTACTGGTAAGTGGTAATGCCTAATGATTAAGTTCAGAGCTGGTACAGCGCTCCTTGTACGTTATGGGTGTTATTCCATAAACTCTGAATGGGACTTGAGGGTTTATGTGTGGGGGAGGGGGTGTAACTAACTTCTTCAGGTTGGGTGAACTGCCCAGTAAATCAGGGAATTGGGAGCCATACTTCTGTATTCCTCCACAGTGACACTGGTAAAACTGACAGTTGAAGCATGTTACATCTTCATTTGTATCTATGCAAATCCCAAAGTCGGCTCTGCATGGTGTAAAACTATCTTTCTACTAGATTAGGAAATTCAAAGCAAAACTGCGTCAGAGAGAAATATACCCCTTGATGCAGTTCAAAGGGACAATCGGGGGCTTACAGTACATCTCTGTACAGAAAAAGAGACCAGAACGAGAGACGTAACCCTTAGATCTGGCAGCAGAACATTTAGGGAATACAAAGAGGACAGGCTCCATCATTTCAGACTTTTCCCGGCGAGGAGACATTAAGAAAATTGAAATGCTGCCAGAACATATAGCCATGCTGGTCATTCTAATCACTGGCTCCTTTACTGGAATTCCTTTAAACATATTCATCACTGCTGTCAGTGCCAGGGCTTGGGTTAAGGGTGGGTATCAAAGTCCTGCCGATCTCATCCTGCTGGCACTAGGACTATCCAACGTCACCATGCAGAGCTTTCAATTATTCATCAACATTACTTACTTTTTCTGGAAAGATTTTCACGTACTACTTGTCTACATATTATGCCAAGCCATTTTCAGCTCCACCATCCTCTCCAGCTCTTGGATGACTGCTTGGCTCTGCACCTTCTACTGCCTCAAAATTGTCACCTTCCGATATCAGCTGCTGACGTTCCTAAAGTTGAGGTTCCTAAAGTTGCTGCCTTGGCTGATTTTGGGGTCTGTTGGGTTATCCAGTAGCCTGATGGCTGGCTTGGCTGGCAATATTTTAAAAGACATTCTCTTGAACAATACAGGGAATAGCACATTGTATAATAATAGCCTTGAATATGTTTCTGTTCAGGAAAGCGTTAAAGTTTTCATTTACGCAATGGAAGTTGGATTTTCCATACCATTCTTTCTGATTCTAGTTTCTTTGGGTCTGACGCTGACCTCCCTCCGTTTACATGTCCTAAGAATGCTTCAGAGTTCATCCAACTTTACTTCTTCTCAACTGAAGTTCCACATGAATGCCGCCAGAACCATGACCCTCCTGCTAGTTTTGCACATCACTTTTTACTTATCCCACTTGAGTTTGAATATATTTCCTTTTTTTGCGCCTTGGTTCTGGTTTTGCATCGTCATATATATTTATTTCTGTACCCTACAAGCTCTTATACTGATCTCAGGTAACAGAAAACTCAGCCTTGCTTGTGGGACCTTCAGCTGTTCTTACACATGTCCGCAAGCACATGAGTGATCTGAAACATGTGATCCCTTAGCAGAGGAGCATGTGATGCAGAGAGAGTTTTGCTGGCATCATTGCAAACACATCTCTAGTCTTAGAATCTTCCCTCGTGGTCTTCGTTACAAATATTGATCATCTTTAGAAACCTGGCGTGTGGACAACGCTATGTAATAATGTACAGCGCGTACCTTATCATCTTATCTGCAAATTCGGATTCATCATATATTAAAATGATACATAACCAACTGAAAGACACACAATCTCTGATCCAGATGCATTAATATTGCTGAAGAGATTGATAACAACCTATTTGCGCCACACCTGTCTTTTTCCTTATCTCACACCAGAGATCAAGGAGAATACACCGCTATCTGATGGAGCCCACAGAACACCAAGTCGGAAATTGTCCACTTGCAGCTTCTCCCCAGTAAGGCAGATATTACTAAAGTTGTTCGCTCTCATCAATACATGAAGTTTGAGGATTCGCCGATCCAGAATTTCCCATACTTGACTCTGGTGATCCTACGCGGGAAGTGCAGATTCCGAGCAGCCACGTCAGCTGTGAGAGAAAACACAGTGAAATATCACTGGGACTTTCCATGCAAGCTCTTAATATACTGCACCTCTTCCTTCACCACCAGCATCACCCCAAAGGCTGGCGTCTGAATGCGCTCCCCAAGAGCTGTTCCCATCGGCACACAACCAGCGTGCTTAGGGTTAACACTGGGGATTGCTTGCGATGTGTTCATCAGCTCCGGCCTCTGCAATGTTTATTGCCCTGAGCTACAGGACTTTCAGAGCACGGCACAGTCATTCAGAAGCTCTTCCACCTACATCAGCTTCACCCCAAAGGGCATCAGCCGTTTCCTGCTGATCGCTGATGTTACAGCTGCTCTACACACACACATTCCCAGTAAGCTCAAACTCCAACACCCACCACATCATCAATATATATTTATGTCAAAAAGAGTACTACTGAGCGTGGCAAATGTATACAACAAAAGACAGGGGAGCCCAATGCTACATCAAATTGACAAAACATATATGGTAATAAGTACAAAGTTAAATACTTCAATAATAATATTTTCTTGGTTATTTAGTTAGATCCTTTGGCCAAAGCATCATAAGCCTGCATACCAACGCAAAGGTATAACCAAATGTGCAGGTCCTACACTACTCTGTGAACCTTTCCTTTTTCCTCTGTATGAGGGGAAAGAACCATAGTAGATCCTGTTCTTGCAGCAACATGAAAAGACCTCCCAATTTAAAAAGGTGAGGAGGGGTGATCTCTGGGAGGAGGTGGCACCTACCTCCAAACAACTGTTGCCAGTTAGAAATTGATTAAAACACACATATTCTGAGTAAGCTCAACCCCCAAACCCACCACGTCATGAATATATATTTATGTCAAAAGGAGTGCTACGGAGCGTGGCAAATGTATACAACAAATGACAGGGGTGCCCAATGCAACATCCAATTGACAAAACATATATGGTAATAAGTACAAAGTTAAATACTTCAATAATAATATTTTCCTGGTTATTTAGTTAAATCCTTTGGCCAAAGCATCATAAGCCTGCATACAACGCCAAGGTATAACCAAATGTGCTGGTCCTACACTACACTGTTACCCCTTCCCTTTTACCTCTGTATAATTACAAAACACACCAATCTTCTCATCCCCACGTACCCTATTTCTCCACTTTCTCTTCCTTGTAGATTGTAAACTCCTGGGGGCAGGAACCTCTGTACCTACTGTTAATCTATGTTATAGAGTTTGTTTACTGTCTTTCGCCCTCCAAACCCTTATGTCCGTCCTCCAAACCCTAATGTACTGCGCTACGGTATATGCTGGTGCGTTATAAATAAATAATAATAATAATAAATATCAATGACTCCTAATAAATGAATTCAAACTCAACACAGGAACAGATTGCTGCAGGATCTCCAGAGCCTCAGTCTTGGGAAAGGAGACTGTGACCCACGGATTGTGGACAGAACCTGAGATTAGACCTGCCACACTTTACTCTCAGAATTGGACCCAAATAAACGCTGTATTTTTTATATACTTATGTGCAGTGTTCGACAAATCACCCAAAAATCTACTCGCCGAACCAAAAAATCTACTCGCCACCTAGTCCTGCCCCCAACCCCGCCCCTAGTCCCGCCCCCAACCCCGCTTTAAAATAAAATATATAAATAAAATACATTTAATAAATTCCTAGGCAGAACAACATTCGTTTGTGACATAAATGTATTTATTGTATTACATTATACTACAATTAGTCCTTGTTACGTGTGTGTGTATATATGTCGGATCTAGAAATAAAAGCCACAGGTGAATGACTAGTTTCCTGAACCCCTTATCCAGTATCTGGACATTCCCGCGTCACAATATCTAAAGCAGCAATCCTGCCTGGGACTTTACCTGATCCGCAGTCCCTCAATGTCCAGGTGCACTCATTCCAGCAATGTTATACATTGGAGGGGATGTGTTCCCTACCTGTCTTCTGGGGGTTCCGATGTCTTCCGTGTGAAGCTTGAGTCAGATCTGGAAGTAAGCAGTATAGGTTATTTTGGTGGAGAGAGAGAGAGAGAGAGAGAGAGAGAGAGAGAGAGAGAGAGAGAGAGAGAGAGAGAGAGAGAGAGAGAGAGAGATAGAGAGAGAGAGAGAAAGAGATGCGGCAGCCAGGCGGGAGATTCGGCAGCCGGGTGGGAGATATGGGCGGGAGATTCGGCACCTGGGTGGAGATGTGGGCAAGAGATGCGGCAGCAGGGTGGGAGATGTGGGCGGGAGATGCGGCAGCCGGGTGGGAGAGGTGGGCGGGAGATGCGGCAGCCGGGTGGGAGATGTGGGCGAGAGATGCGGCAGCCGGGTGGAAGATGTGGCGAGAGATGCGGGAGAAGGGACACGCAGGGACGACAGATGGGACATGCCGGCGCCAGGCTCCAATGGTGGCTCGGCTCGTGCGCCTCAGCTCCTTGATGCTGTGTGACGTCATGTCATGGCTGAGGTCATATACATGTATTTGTACAGGGCTTTTTTTGTGGCGGTGCTGTCCGGTACTCAGTAACAGCACCTCTGTTTTGCCTGTCTAAGTGTACATAAAAAATTCTTAATATTAATAAATATTACCATCAACTGCAAGGAACAGCGATGGGGACAACATGCGCCCCTACATACGCTAACATATACTTAGGGTGGTGGGAGGAGGTTCATGTTTTTTGACAAGAATTATCACTCCACACCCAGTACATCGAATTATGGTCACGTTATATTGATGATGTGCTGGTGTTGTGGAGTGATACTAAGCTACAATTTAAGACCTTTTTTTTTTATAACTTGAGATTTTTATTGGCTAACCTCTTGAATAACAATAATTTAAATCTAAAACTCACTAGTGAAATAGACTCTCACAAAATTGTGTTTTTGGATTTGGAAATCTCGAGGGATGAAAGTGGACTTATACAAACCACTGCCAACACTAAGAAAACAGCAACTAACAACCTACTCATGGCAACTAGCCATCACCCCAAACCCCTAATACAGGGAATTCCTACAGGACAGTTTTTAAGAGCAAGAAGAAACTGCTCTACTGACATCACCTTAGAGGAACAAGCGCAAATGATGAGCCAAAAATTCAGACAGAGGGGATATAGTCATAACACCATAAACAAGGCGTACAAAAGAGCCAAAACGACATCCCGAAGCAGTTTGCTGTATGATAACAAAGACCAAAATAATGGTCAGAATCCTATACGCATTATAGGAACATACAGCAAACAATGGTGAGAAATAAAAACAGTATTCTGTATTCTTGCTAAACGACTTGGCCTTAAAGACGGACATTTCCTCAACCCCCTCTGTCACATACAGACGACCTCAGAACCTGAGTGATACCCTTGTACATAGTAATTTTCAGGGACCACACAAAGACACGTGGCTAAAACCTAAAACGGTAGGTACCTATCGTTGTGGTACCGGCAAAGCTTGCTCTTTAATTAACACCTCAAAGGAGTTTTGGGATTGCAACAATTCTAAAAAGTTCCGAATCCAAAAATGTATAAACTGTAAAACAGTAGGAATTGTCTATTTAGCAACCTGTACTTGTGGGGTTAAATATGTAGGAAAAACATCCAGAGAGTTCAGACAGAGAATATTAGAACATGTCAGCACTATCAAGAACCATAATGACACTCCAGTAGCTAGAAATGTTAACACAATGCATGGAGGTAATTCAAAATGTTTATCCTTTCAGGGGATTAATCATATCACTTTGGGTATCAGAAAGGGGGACCTGGATAAGGCTGTCCTCATATCCGAGACACAATGGATATACACTCTGGGCACAAAGGCCCCTCAAGGTCTCAATGAAGGAAACACATATACTGCATTCTTATAATAAAGAAGTAGCAAATAACATATACATTTGCTCGCCCCGGGCGAGTGGATTTAACACCCGGGCGAGTAAATATTGGCCCAATCAGCACACGTTTGGTACTAGGTGGCGAGTAGATTTTTTTGTGTGGCGAGTAGATTTTTTGGTGATTTGTCAACCACTGTGTGTGTGTGTATATATATATATATATATATATATATATATATATATATATATATATATATATATATATATATATATAAATGTAAATACAACTGTATGCTCATCTGCATGTCTTAGGCAGGTCTGCAAACCCGCCTTTCACCATTATCACCCAGCACACAGCCCTTCCACTGCAGCAAGGGATTCTGGGAAATGACATGCAAATGAGCACACAGTGCCACTTATTGCTTCAAAACCCATTATATATATATACATATATATATAAATATATATATATATATAATTTGGTATTCAAAAAATGCTCATATAATAACATAAGAGGCCTGTATGTAATATCCATCCTTTCTTTGCATCAGCAGCAGCAAATTAAAACTTTGAGCTGTATTATGAATTGGCCTCCTAAATAAGTGATCACTTCACTCTTGATACAATAAAAGTATCCAATATAAGGGCTTTATGTGAGGATTCAAATAATGGTTATAGCGGTATAAAAACCTCTTCTGGAAGTGGTAAAACATCTAATGAATTGTAACCGTATATTAGAATGTTTACTTCAGTTTTTAAACGAATTGTCCACTAGATAACATTACAAAGGAAACATGTATTTCAGAACAAGTGTTCTGACTCACCTCCGTCACGGCGTCCTAACCAATTAAGGTTACCACAGCAACCGGAGAGAATAAAAACCGGAACACCTAGTGAGTCACGCCCACCCCCGATGAAGTTCCGGCAGTGAACGAAACGCGCGTCGGGTGATGATGACATCACTGTCACCTGTCTAAACAGCCAGTTTGCAACAAAGGTTGCAATTTGATTTGACCTAATATACTTTCTAACTCCTAGCTAGCATAACAAAGATGTGAACCGTGAATGAATCCACTAGCAGCTAGGTCTGAGAGATACATACGTAGCAAAGTACTACTAAGATAAACAGCGCAAATAGACAGAATGCCTTAGGCCTGGGACAGAGTCATTTTGCCCGTTCTGGCGCGCTGAGACTCAGGGAAAGCGGTGCTTTCCTTGGCCTTACACAGCACGCCGTCCGTGGGCGTGTCGCGGGCGGGTCTCGGGGTGGGCCAGTGACGTCACAGAGCTGGTTCGCCCTCTTTGGGCGAACCGCTCACGTGACCGGCCCTGCGTTCCGGCGAGCGTCAAATCTGAAAACTTTGTGAGACATACACATCCCCAAGCGTGCGGAAGCGTGCGCGAGCCCCTGCTAAAGCCGCTCCCATTGCGGCTGCAGGGGCTCAGTGCCGAGTGTGAGCGTGGCTCAGCATGGCTCAGCCTTGCTCAAACTACTATGTCCCAGGCCATAAGAGGATACATTCAGCCTTTTCTCAAAGATACAGCTAAAGGGCTTTAAGACTTTTTTAAATATTATCAGTTATATATGTATTTATATGTTGACATAAATAGCTAATGGTGATTTAATCACAACTTTGATTTATACAAGGACAATAAGAAACCATTTAGGTCAACCATATACAGCTTACCCCCATTATAGCGCGGTCCTCGGGGGCCACCCGCGACCACCGCGTTATAAACGGGGTCGCGGAAAAAAAATGGAAAAAAAAAACATTTGTGGTGGTACCGTGTCCGCCGGAGGGGGAAAGCTGAGAACTCTCCCAGTGTTCCCAGACCCAGTGGGGCAGCGGCAACAGCACACAGCACTTGCCCGACATCTGGCAGCTCTTCTCCCTGTCTCTGCTTCCGTCTTGCGAGAGCAAGCTCCCTTAAAGAGACAGTGTGTCTCTGTGTGTGTGTGTGTGTGTGTGTGTGTGTGTGTGTGTGTGTGTTTAACTGTGTGTGTGTGTGTGTCAGTGTATGTGTGTGCAGTGTGCTGTGAGTGTGTGCAGTGTGCTGTGAGTGTATGCTGTGTGCTTTTGCAGTGTGCTGTGTGTGTGTGCAGTGTGCTGTGAGTGTATGCAGTGTGCTGTGAGTGTATGCAGTGTGCTGTGAGTGTATGCAGTGTGCTGTGAGTGTGTGCTTGGTGTGTGCAGTGTGCTGTGAGTGTGTGCAGTGTGCTGTGAGTGTATGCTGTGTGCTTTTGCTGTGTGCTGTGTGTGTGTGCAGTGTGCTGTGAGTGTATGCAGTGTGCTGTGAGTGTATGCAGTGTGCTGTGAGTGTATGCAGTGTGCTGTGAGTGTGTGCTTAGTGTGTGCAGTGTGCTGTGATTGTGTGGAGTGTGCTGTGTGTGTGTGCAGTGTGCTGTGAGTGTGTGTGTATGTGTGTGTGCAGTGTGCTATGAGTCTATGCATTGTGCTGTGTGTGTGTGTCAGTGTGTGTGTGTGTGTGTGTGTGTGTGTGTGTGTGTGTGTGTGTGTGTGTGTGTGCAGTGTGCTGTGAGTGTGTGTGTATGTGTGTGTGTGTGTGTGTGTGTGCAGTGTGCTGTGAGTGTGTGCAGTGTGCTGTGAGTGTATGCAGTGTGCTGTGAGTGTATGCAATGTGCTGTGAGTGTATGCAGTGTGCAGTGAGTATGTGCAGTGTGATGTGAGTATGTGCAGTGTGTTGTGAGTGTGTGCAGTGTGTTGTGAGTGTGTGCAGTATGATGTGAGTGTGTGCAGTGTGCTGTGAGTGTGTGCAGTGTGCTGTGAGTGTGTGCAGTGTGCTGTGAGTGTGTTCAGTTTTCTGGGAACGTATGCAGTGTGCTGTGAGTGTGTGCAGTGTGCTGTGAGTGTATGCAGTGTGCTGTGAATGTATGCAGTGTGCTGTGAGTGAGTGCTATGAGTGTATGCAGTGTGCTGTGCAGTGTGCTGTGTGTGTGCAGTGTGCTGTGAGTGTATGAAGTGTGCTGTGAGTGTATGCAGTGTGCTGTGAGTTTGTGCTTAGTGTGTTCAGTGTGCTGTGAGTGTGTGCAGTGTGCTGTGAGTGTATGCAGTGTGCTGTGAGTGTGTGCTTAGTATGTGCAGTGTGCTGTGAGTGTGTGCAGTGTGCTGTGAGTGTATGCAGTGTGCTATGAATGTATGCAGTGTGCTATGAGTGTGTGCTATGAGGCTATGCATTGTGCTGTGTGTGTCAGTGTGTGTGTGTGTGTGTGTGTGTGTGTGTGTGTGTGTGTGTGTGTGTGTGTGTGTGTGTGTGTGTGTGTGTGTGTGTGTGTGTGTGTGTGTGTGCAGTGTGCTGTGAGTGTGTGCAGTGTGCTGTGAGTGTATGCAGTGTGCTGTGAGTGTATGCAGTGTGCTGTGAGTATATGCTGTGTGCTGTGAGTGTATGCAGTGTGCAGTGAGTATGTGCAGTGTGCTGTGAGTATGTGCAGTGTGCTGTGAGTGTGTGCAGTGTGCTGTGAGTGTGTGCAGTGTGATGTGAGTGCGCGCAGTGTGCTGTGAACGTATGCAGTGTGCTGTGAATGTGTGCAGTGTGCTGTGAGTGTGTGCAGTGTGATGTGAGTGTGTGCAGTGTGCTGTGAATGTATGCAGTGTGCTGTGTGTGTGTGCAGTGTGTTGTGAGGGTATGCAGTGGGCTGTGAGTTTATGCACTGTGCTGTGAATGTATGCAGTGTGCTGTGAGTGTGTGCTAAGTGTGTGCAGTGTGCTGTGAGTGTGTGCAGTGTGCTGTGAGTGTATGCAGTGTGCTGTGAATGTATGCAGTGTGCTGTGAGTGAGTGCTATGAGCGTATGCAGTGTGCTGTGCAGTGTGCTGTGTGTGTGCAGTGTGCTGTGAGTGTATGCAGTGTGCTGTGAGTGTATGCAGTGTGATGTGAGTGTATGCAGTGTGCTGTGAGTGTGTGCTTAGTGTGTGCAGTGTGCTGTGAGTGTGTGCAGTGTGCTGTGAATGTATGCAGTGTGCTATGAATGTATGCAGTGTGCTGTGAGTGTGTGCTATGAGTCTATGCATTGTGCTGTGTGTGTCAGTGTGTGTGTGTGTGTGTGTGTGTGTGTGTGTGTGTGTGTGTGTGTGTGTGTGTGTGTGTGTGTGTGTGTGTGTGTGTGTGTGTGTGTGTGTGTGTGTGTGTGTGTGTGTGTAGTGAGTATGTGCAGTGTGCTGTGAGTGTATGCAGTGTGTAGTGAGTATGTGCAGTGTGCTGTGAGTATGTGCAGTGTGCTGTGAGTGTGTGCAGTGTGCAGTGAGTGTGTGCATGTGCTGTGAGTGCGTGCAGTGTGCTGTGAATATATTCTGTGTGCTGTGAGTGTGTGCAGTGTGCTGTGAGTGTGTGCAGTGTGCTGTGAGTGTGAGCAGTGTGCTGTGAGTGTGTGCAGTGTGCTGTGAATGTATGCAGTGTGCTGTGTGTGTGTGCAGTGTGCTGTGAGTGTATGCAGTATGCTGTGAGTGTATGCAGTGTGCTGTGAATGTATGCAGTGTGCTGTGAGTGTGTGCATTGTGCTGTGAGTGTGTGCAGTGTCCTGTGAGTTTATGCAGTGTGCTGTGAGTGTGTGCTATGAGTCTATGCATTGTGCTGTGTGTGTGTCAGTGTGTGTGTGTGTGTGTGTGTGTGTGTGTGTGTGTGTGTGTGTGTGTGTGTGTGTGTGTGTGTGTGTGTTTTCAGTGTGCTGTGAGTGTGTGTATGTGTGTGTATGCAGTGTGTTGTGAGTGTGTGCAGTGTGCTGTGAGTGTGTGCAGTGTGTGTGCAGTGTGTGCAGTGTGCTGTGAGTGTGTGCAGTGTGCTGTGAGTGTGTGCAGTGTGCTGTGAGTGTATGCAGTGTGCTGTGAGTATATGCAGTGTGTTGTGAGTGTGTGCAGTGTGCAGTGAGTGTGTGCATGTGCTGTGAGTGCGTGCAGTGTGCTGTGAATATATTCTGTGTGCTGTGAGTGTGTGCAGTGTGCTGTGAGTGTGTGCAGTGTGCTGTGAGTGTGAGCAGTGTGCTGTGAGTGTGTGCAGTGTGCTGTGAATGTATGCAGTGTGCTGTGTGTGTGTGCAGTGTGCTGTGAGTGTATGCAGTATGCTGTGAGTGTATGCAGTGTGCTGTGAATGTATGCAGTGTGCTGTGAGTGTGTGCATTGTGCTGTGAGTGTGTGCAGTGTCCTGTGAGTGTATGCAGTGTGCTGTGAGTGTGTGCTATGAGTCTATGCATTGTGCTGTGTGTGTGTCAGTGTGTGTGTGTGTGTGTGTGTGTGTGTGTGTGTGTGTGTGTGTGTGTGTGTGTGTGTTTTCAGTGTGCTGTGAGTGTGTGTATGTGTGTGTATGCAGTGTGTTGTGAGTGTGTGCAGTGTGCTGTGAGTGTGTGCAGTGTGCTGTGAGTGTGTGCAGTGTGTGTGCAGTGTGTGCAGTGTGCTGTGAGTGTGTGCAGTGTGCTGTGAGTGTGTGCAGTGTGCTGTGAGTGTATGCAGTGTGCTGTGAGTGTATGCATTGTGGTGTGAGTGTATGCAGTGTGCTGTGAGTGTATGCAGTGTTGTGTGAGTGTATGCAGTGTGCTGTGAGTGTATGCAATGTGCAGTGAGTATGTGCAGTGTGCTGTGAGTGTGTGCAGTGTGTTGTGAATGTGTGCAGTGTGCTGTGAGTGTGTGCAGTGTGATGTGAGTGTATGCACTGTGCTGTGAGTGGGTGCAATGTGCTGTCTGTGTATGCAGTGTGCTGTGAACATATGCAGTGTGCTGTGAGTGTGTGCAGTGTGCTGTGAGTGTGTGCAGTGTGCTGTGAATGTATGCAGTGTGCTGTGAATGTATGCAGTGTGCTGTGAGTGTGTGCAATGTGCTGTGAGTGTATGCAGTGTGCAGTGAATGTATGCAGTGTGCGGGGTCCACGCTCAAACCGCGTTATAAGCTGATCCATGTTATAGCGGATCCCGCTATAACGGGGTTGAGATGTATATAAAAAATAAATTAAAAAAATATATATATATAAAACTGGTTGATAAAAACGCAGACCAGTGCACCCAAAAGGAAGCACGTGGTTTCTGCAGTACTTGTATTAAATATATGCGCTTCACTGATGCTGATATCGACAGCTAAACACCAAAATATGTATTGTCTCTTTGACCTATATCAATAGGAAGTAAACAAAGAGACTGATTATATATTCAACATTGAAAGGGAATTACTGGTTGACTATACACTTTATGTAGCACAGATCACTTCTTGTATATAATTCACTTTTGTAAATTTTCACCACAATTATCACACACGATAATATTTATAGAATTTTTATATTGATTTATTCACACTACTGTATTAACACATTATGTACTAATAACGGTCATAATCATCAAACTATTCCTATTTATCTATAGGTCTATTTTGCCATGCTGTTTGAAAATAGGTTTTATTAACTTTTTTGTGCAGAATAAAATATATATTAGTGGAGATGAACATTCATCTCTTTTAGAAAAATAAAAAAATAATAATATAGTTCTGATTAAGAGGTAGAGTGCACGCATTAGAGGGATCCTTGTTCTTTATCTCATATACAGTGCCTACTGCACAGGGTATTCTTGATGTCGTGGGGTTTCGTGCATTGTTTATTAATGATAAATAATGTCGCTATTCCTGGATAACTTGCATCCTTGACGTTGGTTTAGTGGAGTGTTTCTGGGACCCTACTGGTAAGTGGTAATGCCTAATGATTCAGTTCAGAGCCGGTACAGCGCTACTTGTACGTTATGGGTGTTATTCCATAAACTCTGAATGGGACTTGAGGGTTTATGTGTGGGGGAGGGGGTGTAATTAACTTCTTCAGGTTGGGGGAACTAGCCAGTAAATCAGGGAATTGGGAGCCATGCCTCAGTATTCCTCCACAGTGACACTGGTAAAGCTGACGGTGAAGCCTGTTACATCTTCATTTGTATCTATGCAAATCCCAAAGTCGTCTCTGCGTGGTGTAAAACTATCTTCCTACTAGATTAGGAAATTCAAAGCAAAACTGCGTCAGAGAGAAATGCCCCCTGGATGCAGCTCAAAGGGACAATCAGGTGCTTACAGTACATCTCTGTACAGAAAAAGAGACCAGAACAAGAGACGTAACCCTTTGATCTGGCAGCAGAACATTTAGGGAATACAAAGAGGACAGGCTCCATCATTTCAGACTTTTCCCGGCGAGGAGACATTAGGAATATTGAAATGCTGCCAGAAAATATAGCCATGCTGGTCTTTCTATTCACTGGCTCCATTACTGGAATTCCTTTAAACATATTTGTCATTGCTGTCAGTGCCAGGGCTTGGGTTAAGGGTGGGTATCAAAGTCCTGCCGATCTCATCCTGCTGGCACTAGGAATATCCAACGTCACCATGCAGACCTTGCAATTCTTCGTCAACATTACTTACTTTTTCTGGAAAGATTTTCTCGTATCACAAGTCTACATATTATTCCAAGCCATTAATAGCTCCACCATCCTCTCCAGCTCTTGGATGACTGCATGGCTCTGCACCTTCTACTGCCTCAAAATTGTCACCTTCCGATATCAGCTGCTGACATTCCTAAAGTTGAGGTTCCTCAAGTTGCTGCCTTGGCTGATTTTGGGGTCTGTTGGCTTATCCAGTAGCCTGATGACAGTCTTGGCGGGCAATATTTTAAAAGACATTCCCTTGAACAATACAGTGAGTAGCACATTGTATAATAATAGCCTTGAATATGTTTCTGTTCAGGTGAGCGTTAAAGTTTTCATTTACGCAATGGAAGTTGGATTTTCCATACCATTCTTTCTGATTCTAGTTTCTTTGGGTCTGACACTGACCTCCCTCAGCTTACATGTCCTAAGAATGCTTCAGAGTTCATCCAACTTTACTTCTTCTCAACTGAAGGGCCACATGAATGCCGCCAGAACCATGACCCTCCTGTTAGTTTTGCACATCACTTTTTACTTATCCCACCTTAGTTTGAAAATATTTCCTAATTTTGCGCCTTGGTTCTGGTTTTGCATCGTCATATATATTTATTTCTGTACCCTACAAGCTCTTATACTGATCTCGGGTAACAGAAAACTCAGCCTTGCTTGTGGGACATTCAGCTGTTCTTACAAATCTCCGCTAGCACATGAGTGATCTGAAACATGTGATCCCTTAGCAGAGGAGCATGTGATGCAGAGAGAGTTTTGCTGGCATCATTGCAAACACATTTCTAGTCTTAGAAACTTCCCTCGTGGTCTTCGTTACAAATATTAATAATGTTTAGAAACCTGGCGTGCGGAGAACGCTATGTAATTCTGTACAGCGCGTACCTTATCATCTTATCTGCAATTTGGGATTCATCATATATTAAAATGATACATAACCAACTGAAAGACACAGAAATCTGATCCAGGCACATTGCTGAAGAAATTGATAACAACCTATTTGCGCCATACCTGTCTTTTTCCTCCTGTTACACCGCTATCTGATGGAGCCCACAGAACATCAAGTCGGAAATTGTCCGCTTGCAGCTTCTCCCCAGTAAGGCAGATATTACTAAAATTGTTCGCTCTCATCAATACATGAAGTTTGAGGATTCGCCGATCCAGAATTTCCCATACCTGACTCTGGTGATCCTACGCGGGAAGTGCAGATTCCGAGCAGCCACGTCAGCTGTGAGAGAAAACACAGTGAAATATCACTGGGACTTTCCATGCAAGCTCTTAATATACTGCACCTCTTCCGTCACCATCAGCATCGCCCCAAAGGCTGGCGTCTGAATGCGTTCCCCAAGAGCTGCTCCCATCGGCACACAACCAGCGTGCTTAGGGTTAACACTGGGGATTGCTTGCGATGTGTTTATCAGCTCCGGCCTCTGCAATGTTTATTGTCCTGGGCTACAGGACTTTCAGAGCACGGCACAGTCATTCAGAAGATCTACCACCTACATCAGCTTCACCCCAAAGGGGGTCAGCCGTTTCCTGCTGATCGCTGATGTTACAGCTGCTCTACACACACACATTCCCAGCTAGCTCAAACTCCAACACCCACCACATCATGAATATATATTTATGTCAAAAAGAGTGCTACTGAGCGTGGCAAATGTATAAAACAAAAAACAGGGGAGCCCAATGCTACATCCAATTGACAAAACATATATGGTAATAAGTACAAAGTTAAATACTTCAATAATAATATTTTATTGGTTACTTAGTTAGATCCTTTGGCCAAAGCATCATAAGCCTGCATACCAACGCCAAGGTATAACCAAATGTGCAGGTCCTAACACTACACTGTGACCCCTTCCCTTTTACCTCTGTATAATTTATTTATTTAGTATAAAATGTGTTACCAGGAAGTAATACAGTGAGAGTTACCTCTCGTTTTCATGTATGTCCTGGGCACAGAGTTATGATGACAAATACATGTTTACAAATACAGTTACATAAGTGAGCAGGGTATACATTATATACAAGACATTGCGTGCACAGTTACAGATAATATATATTATGGGCGTATGAAACAGTTACAGACCAGATTAAAGCGTGTGACAGCCTTAGATTTGAAAGAACTTAAACTGGTGGTGGATGTCAGAGACTCTGGTAGGTTGTTCCAGTTTTGGGGTGCACGGTAAGTGAAGGAGGAGCGGCCGGATACTTTGTTGAGCCTTGGGACCATGAACGGTCATTTGGAGTCTGATCTCAGGTGATAGGTGTTGCATGTGGTAGGGGTGAGGAGCTTGTTCAGGTAGCTGGGAATCTTGCCCATAATAATGTGAAGGCAAGACAGGAAAGGTGAACTATGTGCCTAGACTCGAGTGATGACCAATCTAGTAATCAATAATTACAAAACACACCAATCTTCTCATCAACACATGCCCTATTTCTCCACTAACTCTTCCTTGTAGATTGTAAGCTCCTGGGGGCAGGAACCTCTGTACCTTCTGTTAATCTATGTTATGGGGTTTGTTTACTGTCTTTAGTCCTCCAAACCCTAATGCACTGCGCTACGGTATATGCTGGTGCGTTATAAATAAATAATAATAACAATAAATATCAATGACTCCTATAAATGAATTCAAACTCAGCACAAGAACAGATTGCTGCAGGATTTCCAGAGCCTCAGCCTTGGGAAAGGAGACTGTGACCCACGGATTGTGGACAGAACCTGAGATTAGACCTGCCACACTTTACTCTCAGAATTAGACCCAAATAAACTCTGTATTTTTTATATACTTATGTGCCCCCCAAATCCCTTATTCCTATAACCCTAAAATGTTATTATCATTCAATATTCTTTTACCTTTTTTACCATTTAGTTTATAGTCACTATATATATATATATATATATATATAATATATATATATATATATATATATATATATATATATATATATATATATATATATATATATATATATATATATATATATATATATATATATATATATATATATATATATATATATATATATATATATATATATATACATGTACTTGTACAGGGCTTTTTGTGGCGGTGCTGTCCGGTACTCAGTACCAGCACCTCTGTTTTGCCTGTCTAAGTGTACATAAAAAATTCTTAATATTAATAAATATTACCATCAACTGCAAGGAACAGCGATGGGGACATCATGTGCCCCTACATACGCTAACATATACCTAGGGTGGTGGGAGGAGGTTCATGTTTTTTGCCAAGAATTATCACTCCACACCCAGTACATCGAATTATGGTCACCTTATATCGATGATGTGCTGGTGTTGTGGAGTGGTAATAAGCTACAATTGAAGACCTTTGTTAACCTATTGAATAACAATAATTTCAATCTAAAACTCACTAGTGAAATAGACTCTCACAAAATTGTGATTTTGGATTTGGAAATCTCGAGGGATGAAAGTGGACTTATACAAACCACTGTCAACACTAAGAAAACAGCAACTAACAACCTACTCATGGCAACTAGCCATCACCCCAAACCCCTAATACAGGGAATTCCTACAGGACAGTTTTCAAGAGCAAGAAGAAACTGCTCTACTGACATCACCTTAGAGGAACAAGCGCAAATGATGAGCCGAAAATTCAGACAGAGGGGATATAGTCATAACACCATAAACAAGGCGTACAAAAGAGCCAAAACGACATCCCGAAGCAGTTTGCTGTATGATAACAAAGACCAAAATAATGGTCAGAATCCTATACGCATTATAGGAACATACAGCAAACAATGGTGAGAAATAAAAACAGTATTCTGTATTCTTGCTAAATGACTTGGCCTTAAAGACGGACATTTCCTCAACCCCCTCTGTCACATACAGACGACCTCAGACCCTGAGTTATACCCTTGTACATAGTCATTTTCAGGAATCACACAAAGACACGTGGCTAAAACCTAAAACGGTAGGTACCTATCGTTGTGGTACCTGCAAAGCTTGCGCTTTAATTAACACCTCAAAGGAGTTTTGGGATTGGAACAATTCTAAAAAGTTCCGAATCCAAAATTGTATAAATTGTAAAACACTAGGAATTGTGCTGTGAGTGTGTGCTTAGTGTGTGCAGTGTGCTGTGAGTGTATGCAGTGTGCTGTGAATGTATGCAGTGTGCTGTGAGTGTGTGCTATGAGTCTATGCATTGTACTATGTATGTGTCAGTGTGTGTGTGTGGGTGTGCAGTGTGCTGTGAGTGTGTGTGCTGTGAGTGTATGCAGTGTGCTGTGAGTGTGTGCAGTGTGCTGTGAGTGTGTGTTCTGTGAGTGTATGCAGTGTGCTGTGAGTGTATGCAGTGTGCTGTGAGTGTATGCAGTGTGTTGTGAGTGTATGCAGTGTACTGTGAGTGTATGCAGTGTGCTGTGAGTGTGTGCAGTGTGCTGTGAGTGTGTGCAGTGTGCTGTGAGTGTGTGCAGTGTGTTGTGAGTGTATGCAATGTGTTGTAAGTGTATGCAGTGTTCTGTGACTGTATGCAGTGTGCTGTGAGTGTATGCAGTGTGCTCTGAATGTATGCACTGTGCTGTGAGTATATGCAGTGTGCTGTGAATGTATGCAGTGCTGTGAGTGTGTGCTATGAGTCTATGCTTTGTACTGTGTATGTGTCAGTGTGTGTGTGTGCAGTGTGCTGTGAGTGTGTGTGCTGTGAGTGTATGCAGTGTGATGTGAGTGTGTGCAGTGTGCTGTGAGTGTGTGTGCTGTGAGTGTATGCAGTGTGCTGTGAGTGTATGCAGTGTGTTGTGAGTGTATGCAGTGTGCTGTGAGTGTATGCAGTGTGCTGTGACTGTATGCAGTGTGCTGTGTGTGTGTGCAGTGTGCTGTGAGTGTGTGCAGTGTGCTGTGAGTGTGTGCAGTGTGTTGTGAGTGTATGCAGTGTGCTGTAAGTGTAAGCAGTGTGCTGTGACTGTATGCAGTGTGCTGTGAGTGTATGCAGTGTGCTGTGAACGTATGCAGTGTGCTGTGAGTGTGTGCAGTGTGCTGTGAATGTATGCAGTGTGCTGTGACTGTGTGCAGTGTGCTGTGAGTGTATGCGGTGTGCTGTGAGTGTGTGCAGTGTGCTGTGAGTGTGTGCAGTGTGTTGTGAGAGTATGCAATGTGCTGTAAGTGTATGCAGTGTGCTGAGACTGTATGCAGTGTGCTGTGAGTGTATGCAGTGTGCTGTGAACGTATGCAGTGTGCTGTGAGTGTATGCAGTGTGCTGTGAATGTATGCAGTGTGCTGTGAGTGTGTGCTATGAGTCTATGCATTGTACTGTGTATGTGTCAGTGTGTGTGTGTGTGTGTGTGTGTGTGTGTGTGTGTGTGTGTGTGTGTGTGTGTGTGTGTGTGTGTGTGTGTGTGTGTGTGTGTGTGTGTGTGTGTGTGTGTGTGTGTGTGTGTGTGTGTGTGTGTGTGCAGTGTGCAGTGTGCTGTGAGTGTGTGTGCTGTGAGTGTATGCAGTGTGCTGTGAGTGTGTGCAGTGTGCTGTGAGTGTGTGTGCTGTGAGTGTATGCAGTGTGCTGTGAGTGTATGCAGTGTGCTGTGAGTGTATGCAGTGTGCTGTGAGTGTGTGCAGTGTGCTGTGAGTGTGTGCAGTGTGCTGTGAGTGTGTGCAGTGTGTTGTGAGTGTATGCAGTGTGCTGTAAGTGTATGCAGTGTGCTGTGACTGTATGCAGTGTGCTGTGAGTGTATGCAGTGTGCTGTGAACGTATGCAGTGTGCTGTGAGTGTGTGCAGTGTGCTGTGAATGTATGCAGTGTGCTGTGACTGTGTGCAGTGTGCTGTGAGTGTATGCAGTGTGCTGTGAGTGTGTGCACTGTGCTGTGAGTGTGTGCAGTGTGCTGTGAGTTTATGCACTGTGCTGTGAATGTTTGCAGTGTGCTGTGAGTGTATGCAGTGTGCTGTGAATGTTTGCAGTGTGCTGTGAGTGTATGCAGTGTGCTGTGAATGTTTGCAGTGTGCTGTGAGTGTATGCAGTGTGCAGTGAATGTATGCAGTGTGCGGGGTCCACGCTCAAACCGCGTTATAAGCTGATCCATGTTATAGCGGATCCCGCTATAACGGGGTTGAGATGTATATAAAAAATAAATTAAAAAAATATATATATATAAAACTGGTTGATAAAAACGCAGACCAGTGCACCCAAAAGGAAGCACGTGGTTTCTGCAGTACTTGTATTAAATATATGCGCTTCACTGATGCTATCGACAGCTAAACACCAAAATATGTATCGTCTCTTTGACCTATATCAATAGGAAGCAAACAAAGAGACTGATTATATATTCAACATTGAAAGGGAATTACTGATTGACAATACACTTTATGTAGCACAGATCACTTCTTGTATATGTAACGGGTGGACCCCCTTGTCTGACCCCCCAATCTCACATTGGCCCGTGTGGTCTAACCGGTCCCCATTACGTGATCATGTATGGTGGTGCACCTGCCAGTAACAGGACTCTTGAGTCTCCTGCTTGATGGTATTAGGGGATGTCATCAGGAACAGGTATCTGAGGTAGTGGGTATGAGTCCAACTTACTTCATGTGCAGCGCCTCCACCTCATCAGGATCTGTGCTTCCGCAGGAAGATGGTCCTGGTGAGGAACTCCTTCTTGGTGGTGCCATCCACTGCTGAGTCACTTCATACTCACCCAGTGGAGGTATCTTTGAACAGGGCATATTTATTTGCATGGTATGGGCAAGCTGCCCCTCACAGATAACAGCTCAGCCACTCATCTCTGTGCAGCACTCCATTAGAAAGGTCCCTTCTCCCTAATAGATCTGCTTTCCACCTTTACTCTCAAAGAGATTCCCCAGCTTCTCTGGCTGCTGTAAGCTCCTCTCCTGAGCTGCTTTATCTCTCTCTTGAGCTGCTCTGTCTGTCAGCTCCTCTAACTCTGCTGTGTCTGCTTACTGACTCACAGCTAGCAGGAGACACTGCAACATTGTTGCAGACCTTCACGTGCCTCTCACTGAACAGAGGCAGCACAACAACAGGAAACTGACTTCTAACTTTAGGCAGTGCTGTGTCTTATATCACCCCCCAGAGAACAAACCTGCTCTGTACCACTAAGTGTGGGCACAATGCATGTTGTCACTTCCTTTGGGGACATATGACACCTCACCAGGGTTTGAGGGCAAACCTCCATTGATTGTTGCTGGCAATCCTGCATACTTACCAGGTTTACTGCCAGCATGAGAAAGAGATATGTACACCAATCTTACACTTGGCTACATTCTCCCCCTGGTGGAACCCCAACGACCCGGCTGGGATCTAAATTTGCGGAACCTTCCTTCAGGTAGCACTGCAAAACATAACAACACATTATTACAGTACATATCTTTTCATAACACATTAACAGATACATCCTAACTTTAGATGTATAACAACTAGGATTACTCCATGCTGGAGTATCTATTACTGGTACTACCATACCCTCTTAAGGTGACTTGCGCACAGCATGGTCTACTGGGTTTAGAGCAGCAATGCTGTAACACTCTAGGGGACATACTAGACACCCACAATCAGCCCATAACTCTGGCTTGGATGCTAGTGAACTGAGAGGATTATGCCCATACATTTCCCAAAGGCATCTCCTGGAGATGTAGACTATCCCCTCTTGACTACACCAATTCTCATCTAACCCGCCAGTATCCCAATTTTCTTCCCCCGATCCTTCCTCTTCATCAGTGCCATATCCCCTATCTTCATCAGGGGTACCCATTTCGAACTTACTTTCTCCCTCCCATGGATGGTGAAAATAAAGTAACCACTTTTGGCGATTCCTGACAACTCTTGCCGACACTGGAGGCACATAGGGGGTTCCCCGGGCAATAGGCACAATAAGAGCAACATTACCCAAATTCCCAGACGAAACTCTCAATGTCCCTGGGGACCCAAAATTTGACCCAAGGCTCTTAGGATCACACCCCACCATAACAGTACGATTGTCATCATTAGTGCAGTATAACATTCTTCGCATAGCCAATTCCCTCCCCAATCCCTCATTGTAGGCAAAACAGTCACCCCAGTCCAGATTTTCCCCAGTCCATTCTTCAGAAGTGGCTCAGGACTCCCCAGACAACCCTTGGCTAGACTGGGACCCATAGGAAAAAGTGACAGGGGCAGGGGTTTTAACTATGGCCGGGGGTTGGGCATAGGGAAACACTGCTGGCATACGTGGGCTACGACCCGCAACTTCTCGCTACCTTGCCCGGTACCATCGGACTGGCACTTCGGTTCACCCGTGTCCGTGTTCCCAGGCTTCCGCTGGGCCTGCTGTCTTTTCCCGGATCCAGGTGACCTGGTACAGCTGCTTGGCCGCGAGGACACGGCCATCTCGCTGGACTCGCCGCCATCTTGCGTTGGGTTCCCATCCGGAACCTCTTCCTCCAGAACGACATCCGCCACCGAAAGTGATGGTTCTGCTCTCCGCTCCGTCCGGGCCTGGGCTAGGCCTTTCTCCGCCGTTGCCACAACCGGCGCCTGTGAGGGGTTAGGAGGTTCCTCACCACTCCGCTGGCTTGCGATGGGTTCCTCTGTGGTAGGCCGGACTGGCCGTTGTAGGGCACACGGGCCTACATCATGGTCCGCAGCCGATGGGATAAATGTCTCTTTATCTTCAGCTTCACTTGTGTGTTCCGCCGGCTGGCGCATCACCACAGCTGGTTGACTACTGTCTTCAGTAGTACTGGTTGGGGATAGGGACATCTCCGCAGGGGAACAGCGTTGGGGCGCTTCGCATTCGCTGGGGGCCATCGGCCTGAAGCGGTCTTGCTCCGCCGGTACCAGTGGTAGCGATACCCCTTCTCCCTGGGCAGTCACCTTACCCTTCGTTGATTCCGTCAGGAATGTTTCCATCATTTGGGGTTCCGGTTTTGGAACCGGATCTGGAGCCGTCTCTGTCAACGGGGCTTGGAACTCCTCACGCTTAGACAGATAAGGGCTAGACACAAGCTGGTTTGCTCCTTTTGCAAAGAAAGTAGCTCCCCAAACAAGTTCTTTTCCCAGAGATACACAATCAGAGTCCTCACACCTCAAGCTGGTGATTCCGTCATTGGATACTTCCCGGAATCCTTTAGGCAATGAATAACAGGCAAAGATCATATCACCCTTCCTCACTTTATGTATACACGGGCACAAAAGAAAGGGGTAAGTCACTCCTCTGGCCCGCCATGCCCCTGGTAGCTGAGGTTGTGGTTTGTTGCATTCTGTTTCTTTCTTAGGGGGGACAGAAGTTGCTATTGGCAGTTCACTGTGCTCACTCCCCCTGGTGGACTCTAGAGGAGGGTCTCGTATACTTGTAGGCTGACCCAGCACAGGGACGGAGTGAGTCATAGTCCATGAGGGAGCGGCTCCAGCTTTCGCGCCAACCTCCCCAACAGGGTGGGGTTTCCTCGTTGGTGCCAATCCTGGCCAACAATCAGCAAACTGCAAAGTTGCAAGACTTTCTGCAGCTGGCCCACGCGTTGTCCCGGGAACGCGGGAACCGCCATTTTGGTTAGTACTGTCTTTCTTCATCACATTTGAGGTAGCGTTTGGCTGTTTGTACACTGGCGACACACTTTATCGCAGTGCGGCCAGATCCGCAAGCCGGGAGATTTCCCGGCTTGCTAGTGGCCGCCCCTCGGCGTGCCGCGCGTCATAGACGTGCGGTCACGCGTCTTCGGGAGCCTGCGCCCCCTGCACACGCGTCCAGGGCTCCCCGAGGGAGCCCTGGTGTCCCGCGATCTGCGGGACGGCGGCAGGGGGTTCCGGGGGACCCGGCGGACCCGGCAGCGGGAGGGAGAGCGCCCCGATCGGAGGGCGCTCTTCCGCTGCTTCGGCGCGCGCCCATCACACTCGGGCGCGCGCCAGGCTACTGCTGCGGCACAGAACGGGCAAATGCTCGAATAAACTGTGCCGCAGCAGTATATTGAATGATAACAAAGTCCATTTCGTTCCTCCCATCTAGCAACACTGTCGTCCTCACTAGTCTCGAGGGTACTTTCCCGAGAGCATAGACAGGACAAACCCAGCGCAGCCACGGCTGTCACGCCAGTCTCCAACAGGCTCACAAAAGTCTCTTCTGTAGCTTGTTCTTCTTCCACGCACAGGTCATATGCGTGTTCCTCGGTTGCCCGCCATCCTGGACCTTCTGCGCTCTGCAGATCCTCCATTCTGACGGTTCTCTCTAGAGGAGGGGCACTTTCTACCAAGGAGTGGTTCTGACTCTGTGCTGAACTACTCACAGTGCAGAGGCGGGGCTCTGATTTTCGCGACCAACCCGGACAGAATTCTGCAACAATTTCTTGTACAGTCCTGGTGCTCGCCCGACTTGGCGGGAGCCTTAGGTGTGGCTCACTGCTTGAGAGAGCCTCCATTCTTGCGGTCGCCATTCTTTTCTCTGTTATAATTTCTGTTATCGCACATGGAGCTCCTCTCTGCGGGGCAGCTACCACACCGATGCAATTAAATGCCTTGTGCACCACCTTGTGTACCTAACGTAGATCTGACTCGTGTTTGCACTACCTCAGGATAGGCTCACTCTTTCTGTGTCTACTGTAACGCTTTCCTCCAGTCTGTGCTCCTTGGTCAAGTGATCTGGATTGGAGACTAGAGTACTCTGGCTCTTCCATGCAGTACTTTGGGCGTCTACCTACTGTTGGCTAGCCTAGTGCGGATCCTTCCAGAATTCCTGCCCTAAGTTACCAGTTTATCCCTTCAGGCGTCCCCAGCTAGTGCTACCTTACGGTGACAAGAACAGCAATAGCCCCCGGCTCCAGGCTCACTAACCCCTAGCAGGATCCCAAGGCGTCTTTGAGGCCTGCAGATCCAGCAGCTCCCTGACTACCCCTGGTTCCGTCCCACGCAGCACAAAGTGGCAGCAGACACTCTCCCTGTTTCCTATTGTGTGCCTAGCAAAAGCCTGTCCTGTTAACAGGTCTTTCTATCTCAGCAGCGCCTCCAATTGTAACGGGTGGACCCCCTTGTCTGACCCCCCCAATCTCACATTGGCCCGTGTGGTCTAACCGGTCCCCATGATCGTGTATGGTGGTGCACCTGCCAGTAACAGGACTCTTGAGTCTCCCGCTTGATGGTATTAGGGGATGTCATCAGGAACAGGTATCTGAGGTAGTGGGTACGAGTCCAACTTACTTCATGTGCAGCACATCCACCTCATCAGGATCTGTGCTTCCGCAGGGAGATGGTCCTGGTGAGGAACTCCTTCTTGGTGGTGCCATCCACTGCTGAGTAACTTCACACTCACCCAGTGGAGGTATCTTTGAACAGGGCATATTTATTTGCATGGTATGGGCAAGCTGCCCCTCACAGATAACAGCTCAGCCACTCATCTCTGTGCAGCACTTCATTAGAAAGGTCCCTTCTCCCTAATAGATCTGCTTTCCACCTTTACTCTCAAAGAGATTCCCCAGCTTCTCTGGCTGCTGTAATCTCCTCTCCTGAGCTGCTTTGTCTCTCTCTTGAGCTGCTCTGTCTGTCAGCTCCTCTAAGGCCTCGTTCAGGGTGCTGGCTTCGGAGGGAGGGCGTGCTGACGTGCTTGCTGCAGTGAGAAACAAAGTATTCAATTTGAATTCTTGTTGTCAATGTAGCAACTGCCCTGCCTCCGAAGCCAGGAGTTGCTGCTGACGACAGCTTCAGTAAACGAAAATTTCGTTTTTTGGAGCTGAAGCAGCGTCACAGGGACCAAGGCAGCCAATGAAATCATTCTTCAGAATGATTTCATGACTGCAACTTGGATACTTACCCTGCCGTGTGTAACCCCGCCCCCTCCCCAACGCTGAAAAGTCTGCTGCTGGGGGATAATCACATGTCGCCCAGCAAACTGCAGCACTGCCTCCTTCACGCCCTCCCTCCGAGTCCTCAGCTGGCACCCTGAACGAGCCCTCACTCTGCTGTGTCTGCTTACTGACTCACAGCTAGCAGGAGACACTGCAACACTGTTGCAGACCTTCACGTGCCTCTCACTGAACAGAGGCAGCACAACAACAGGAAACTGACTTCTAACTTTAGTCAGGACTGTGTCTTATATTACCCCCCAGAGAACAAACCTGCTCTGTACCACTAAGTGTGGGCACAATGCATGTTGTCACTTCCTTTGGGGACATATGACACCTCACCAGGGTTTGAGGGCAAACCTCCATTGATTGTTGCTGGCAATCCTGCATACTTACCAGGTTTACTGCCAGCATGAGAAAGAGATATGTACACCAATCTTACACATGGCTACATATATATAATTCACTTCTGTAACTTTTCACCACAATTATCACACACGATAATATTTATAGAATTTTTATATTGATTTATTCACACTATCATACCAATCCCTCAATCATGATGTACTTATGCTAACCCTTTGGGGACGTATTAACAGATTATGTACTAATAACGGTCATAATCAACAAATTATTCCTATTTATCTATAGGTCTATTTTGCCATGCTGTTTGAAAATAGGTTTTATTAACTTTTTTGTGCAGAATAAAATATATATTAGTGGAGATGAACATTCATCTCTTTTAGAAAAATAAAAAAATAATAATATAGTTCTGATTAAGAGGTAGAGTGCACGCATTAGAGGAATCCTTTATCTATATCTCATATACAGTGCCTACTGCACAGGGAATTCTTAATGTCGTGGGGATTCGTGCATTGTTTATTAATGATAAATAATTTCGCTATTCCTGGATAACTTGCATCCTTGATGTTGGCTTAGTGGAGTATTCCTGGGACCCTACTGGAAAGTGGTAATGCCTAATGATTCAGTTCAGAGCTTGTACAGCGCTACTTGTACGTTATGGGTGTAGTTCAATAAACTCTGAATGGGACTTGAGGGTTTATGTGTGGGGGAGGGGTGTAACTAACTTCTTCAGGTTAGGTGAACTGCCCAGTAAATCAGGGAATTGGGAGGCATGCTTCAGTATTCCTCCACAGTGACACTGGTAAAAGTGAAGCCTGTTACATCTTCATTTGTATCTATGCAAATCCAAAAGTCGTCTCTGCGTGGTGTAAAACTATCTTCCTACTAGATTAGGAAATTCAAAGCAAAACTGCGTCAGAGAGACATATACCCCTTGATGCAGTTCAAAGGGACAATCAGGCGCTTACAGTACATCTCTGTACAGAAAAAGAGACCAGAACGAGAGACGTAACCCTTAGATCTGGCAGCAGAACATTTAGGGAATACAAAGAGGACAAGCTCCATCATTTCAGACTTTTCCTGGCGAGGAGACATTAGGAATATTGAAATGCTGCCAGAAAATATAGCCATGCTGGTCATTCTAATTACTGGCTCCTTTACTGGAATTCCTTTAAACACATTTGTCATTGCTGTCAGTGCCAGGGCTTGGGTTAAGGGTGGGTATCAAAGTCCTGCCGATCTCATCCTGCTGGCACTAGGACTATCCAACGTCACCATGCAGACCTTGCAATTCTTCATCTACATGACTTACTTTTTCTGGAAAGATTTTCTCGTATCACAAGTCTACATTTTATGCCAAGCCATTAATAGCTCCACCATCCTCTCCTGCTCTTGGATGACTGCTTGGCTCTGCACCTTCTACTGCCTCAAAATTGTCACCTTCCGATATCAGCTGCTTACGTTCCTAAAGTTGAGGTTCCTCAAGTTGCTGCCTTGGCTGATTTTGGGGTCTGTTGGGTTATCCAGTAGCCTGATGGCTTTCTTGGCTGGCAATATTTTTAAAGACAATCCCTTGAACAATGCAGTGAATAGCACATTGTATAATAATAGCCTTGAATATGTTTCTGTTCAGGTGAGCTTTAAAGTTTTCATTTACGCAATGGAAGTTGGATTTTCCATACCATTCTGTCTGATTCTAGTTTCTTTGGGTCTGACACTGACCTCCCTCAGCTTACATGTCCTAAGAATGCTTCAGAGTTCATCCAACTTTACTTCTTCTCAACTGAAGGGCCACATGAATGCCGCCAGAACCATGACCCTCCTGCTAGTTTTGCACATCACTTTTTACTTATCCCACCTGAGTTTGAAAATATTTCCTCATTTTGCGCCTTGGTCCTGGTTTTGCATCGTCATATACATTTATTTCTGTACGCTACAGGCTGTTATACTGATCTCAGGTAACAGAAAACTCAGCCTTGCTTGTGGGATCTTCAGCTGTTCTTACACATGTCCGCAAGCACATGAGTGATCTGAAACATGTGATCCCTTAGCAGAGGAGCATGTGATGCAGAGAGAGTTTTGCTGTCATCATTGCAAACACATTTCTAGTCTTAGAATCTTCCCTCGTGGTCTTCATTACAAATAATAATAATGTGTAGAAACCTGGCGTGCGGACAACGCTATGTAATACTGTACAGCGCGTACCTTATCATCTTATCTGCAAATTCGGATTCATCATATATTAAAATTATACATAACCAACTGAAAGACACAGAAATCTGATCCAGATGCATTAATATTGCTGAAGAGATTGATAACAACCTACTTGGGCCACACCTGTCTTTTCCTTATCTCACACCAGAGATCAAGGAGAATACACCGCTATCTGATGGAGGCCACAGAACACCAAGTCGGAAATTGTCCGCTTGCAGCTTCTCCCCAGTAAGGCAGATATTACTAAAATTGTTCGCTCTCATCAATGAAGTTTGTGGATTCGCCGATCCAGAATTTCCCATACCTGACTCTGGTGATCCTACGCGAGAAGTGCAGATTCCGAGCAGCCACGTCAGCTGTGAGAGAAAACACAATGAAATATCACTGGGACTTTCCATGGAAGCTCTTAATATACTGCACCTCTTCCGTCACCATCAGCATCGCCCCAAAGGCTGGCGTCTGAATGCGTTCCCCAAGAGCTGCTCCCATCGGCACACAACCAGCGTGCGTAGGGTTAACACTGGGGATTGCTTGCGATGTGTTTATCAGCTCCGGCCTCTGCAATGTTTATTGCCCTGGGCTACAGGACTTTCAGAGCACGGCACAGTCATTCAGAAGATCTTCCACCTACATCAGCGTCGCCCCAAAGGGGGTCAGCCGTTTCCTGCTGATCGCTGATGTTACAGCTGCTCTACACACACACATTCCCAGTAAGCTCAAACTCCAACACCCACCACATCATGAATATATATATTTATGTCAAAAAGAGTACTACTGAGCGTGGCAAATGTATACAACAAAACACAGGGGTGCCCAATGCTACATCCAATTGACAAAACATATATGGTAATAAGTACAAAGTTAAATACTTCAATAATAATATTTTCTTGGTTATTTAGTTAGATCCTTTGGCCAAAGCATCATAAGCCTGCATACCACGTCAAGGTATAACCACATGTGCAGGTCCTACACTACTCTGTGACCCCTCCCTTTTATCTCTGTATAATTGCTAAATACACCAATCTTCTCATCCCCACGTACCCTATTTCTCCGCTTACTCTTCCTTGTAGATTGTAAGCTCCTGGGGGCAGGAACCTCTGTACCTACTGCTAATCTATGTTATGGGGTTTGTTTACTGTCTTTCATCCTCCAAACCCTAATGTACTGCGTTACGGTATATGCTGGTGCGTTATAAATAAATAATAATAACAATAAATATCAATGACTCCTATAAATGAATTCAAACTCAACACAGGAACAGATTGCTGCAGGATCTCCAGAGCCTCAGCCTTGGGAAAGGAGACTGTGACCCACGGATTGTGGACAGAACCTGAGATTAGACCTGCCACACTTTACTCTCAGAATTGGACCCACATAAACTCTGTATTTTTTATATACTTATGTGCCCCCCAAATCCCTTATTCCTATAACCCTAAAATGTTATTATCATTCAATGTTATTTTACCTTCTTTACCATTTAGTTTATGGTCAATAATATATATATATACATGTACTTGTACAGGGCCTTTTTTTGTGGCGGTGCTGTCCGGTTCTCAGTATGTGTATTGGGGAGGGGGGTTATTATGTGTTTTTGGGAGGGGGTATTATGTGTTTTGAGGAGGGGGTTATTATGTGTATTGGGGAGGGGGTTAATATGTGTTTTGGGGAGGAGGTTATGTTGTGTATTGGGGGTTAGTATGTGTATTAGAGAGATGTGGTGTTTATTATGTGCATTGTGGAGACTCAGGGGCCTATGCAGAGAGCAGCGCTATTTCGAAATTCGCCATTTTTTGGAGAAAATCGCGCAGAAAGCAGCAGAAAATGGCGAGTTCCGAAAAACGCGCCAATTTTTCTTTTCTAGTTATAAAACTCGCCTCGCGGCTGGCGAGAACCTCAATCTCGCCAGTTTTAAAAATATCCGTATGCAGAGAGGCGCGAACGGCATCTAGCGGCTGTTCGCGCCAATAAAATGGCGCGATTGTCTCAGTTTTAACTCGCCAGAAAAAACTGCCGCTCGCGGCCATTGCAAAGGGAAAAAAAAAGCCGCGAATTTGTTTTAACACATTTCTGAAGCGCGCATCTCGCCAATTTAAACTCGCCACACGCATCCATGTTAAACATAGCAGAATTCGCACTTTTCTGCATATGGAGATTAAAACTCTCCAAAAAAGCTACTTTTTAATAAATTCGCCAATTTTAAAATTCGCTGCTCTCTGCATAGGCCCCTCAGTGTGTCTTGGAGAGGGGGGTAACTGATTGTGGGGGGGGAGTGATGGGGGTGTGGGAGTGAGAGAGGTGGCGGTTTGGGTGTGTGGGGGAGGGGAAATGTGAAATGAGGGGGAGGGGAGTATTGTGGATGTGATAGATAGAGAGGGGGTCTCGTAAGGCCACCGACACTGGAGGGGGAGGAGGGTTGCCACGGCCCAGTGGACACTCTAGTCCTGAGCTCCCGGGAAAGATGTCTGCGGCCTGGAGTACCGGCACCTCTTTGTTTACTTAAAGAACACTGTATATATATATATTAGTGCATATAAAGTATTTTGACTGTGTGGGAGGGGGGGTGGTGGTGAGAAGGTAAATTGGAAAGTGAAAGTAATGATAAAAGTGCTGTCATCTGGTTCTGGTTCTGTTCTGCGGTTCTGCGTCTCTCTGTGCCTGCTTTATGCTGTTTGGGATTGTGAATAAATATTGCAGCTCGTGAAATGCGCTTCTGTTCACCCATCATTTAACTCGGCGTGCTCACAGGCGACATCCTGAATTGGTGTGTCCTGCCCCTACTGTAAAGACACCGTTCCTCTAACCTCACGGGATGGCCCTGTGTTATATGTGCTGCCCTTACTGTAAAGACCCTGTTCATCTAACCTCACGGGATGGCCCTGTGTTATATGTCCTGCCCTTACTGTAAAGACCCCGTTCCTCTAACCTCACGGGATGGCTCTATGTTATATGTCCTGCCCATACTGTAAAGACCCGTTCCTCTAACCTCACGGGATGGCCCTGTGTTATATGTGCTGCCCTTACTGTAAAGACCCGTTCCTCTAACATCACGGGATGGCCATGTGTTATATGTCCTGCCCTTACTGTAAAGAGCCTGTTCCTCTAACCTCACGGGATGGCCCTGTGTTATATGTCCTGCTCTTACTGTAAAGACCCCGTTCCTCTAACCTCACGGGTTGGCCATGTGTTATATGTCCTGCCCTTACTGTAAAGACCCCGTTCCTCTAATCTCACGGGATGGCCCTGTGTTATATGTCATGACCTTACTGTAAAGATCCCGTTCCTCTAACCTCACGGGATGGCCCTGTGCTCTATGTGCTGCCCTTACTGTAAGACCCCGTTCCTCTAACCTCACGGGATGGCCCTGTGCTCTATGTGCTGCCCTTACTGTAAGACCCCGTTCCTCTAACCTCACGGGATGGCCCTGTGCTCTATGTGCTGCCCTTACTGTAAGACCCCATTCCTCTAACCTCACGGGATGGCCCTGTGCTCTATGTGCTGCCCTTACTGTAAGACCCCATTCCTCTAACCTCACGGGATGGCCCTGTGCTCTATGTGCTGCCCTTACTGTAAGACCCCATTCCTCTAACCTCACGGGATGGCCCTGTGCTCTATGTGCTGCCCTTACTGTAAGACCCCGTTCCTCTAACCTCACAGGGTGGCCCTGTGCTCTATGTGCTGCCCTTACTGTAAGACCCCGTTCCTCTAACCTCACGGGATGGCCCTGTGCTCTATGTCCTGCCCTTACTGTAAGACCCCGTTCCTCTAACCTCACGAGATGGCCCTGTGTTATATATCCTTCCCTTACTGTAAGACCCCGTTCCTCTAACCTCACGGGATGGCCCTGTGCTCTATGTGCTGCCCTTACTGTAAGACCCCGTTCCTCTAACCTCACGAGATGGCCCTGTGTTATATGTCCTTCCCTTACTGTAAGACCCCGTTCCTCTAACCTCACGGGATGGCCCTGTGTTATTTGTCCTGCCCTTACTGTAAAGACCCCGTTCCTCTAACCTCATGGGATGGCCCTGTGTTATATGTCCTGCCCTTACTGTAAAGACCCGTTTCTCTAACCTCACGGGATGGCCCTTTGTTATATGTCCTGCCCTTACTGTAAAGACCCCGTTCCTCTAACCTCACGGGATGACCCTGTGTTATATGTCCTGCCCTTACTGTAAAGACCCCATTCCTCTATCCTCACGGGATGGCCCTGTGTTATATGTCCTGCCCTTACTGTAAAGACCCCGTTCCTCTAACCTCACGGGATGGCCCTGTGCTATATGTCCTGCCCTTACTGTAAAGACCCTGTTCCTCTAACCTAACGGGATGGCCCTGTGTTATATGTGCTGCCTTACTGTAAAGACCCTGTTCCTCTAACCTCATGTAATGGTCCTGTGCTATATGTGCTGCCCTTACTGTAAAGACCCCGTTCCTCTAACCTCACAGGGTGGCCCTGTGTTATATGTCCTGCCCTTACTGTAAAGACCCCGTTCCTCTGACCTCAAGGGATGGCCCTGTGTTATATGTCCTGCCCTTACTGTAAAGACCCTGTTCCTCTGACCTCAAGGGATGGCCCTGTGTTATATGTCCTGCCCTTACTGTAAAGACCCCGTTCCTCTAACCTCACGGGATGGCCCTGTGTTATTTGTCCTGCCCTTACTGTAAAGACCCCGTTCCTCTGACCTCACGGGATGGCCCTGTGTTATATGTCCTGCCCTTACTGTAAAGACCCCGTTCCTCTAACCTCACGGGATGGCCCTGTGTTATATGTCCTGCCCTTACTGTAAAGACCCCGTTCCTCTAACCTCACGGGATGGCCCTGTGTTATGTGTCCTGCCCTTACTGTAAAGACCCTGTTCCTCTTACCTCACGGGATGGCCCTGTGTTATATGTCCTGCCCTTACTGTAAAGACCCCGTTCCTCTAACCTCACGGGATGGCCCTGTGTTGTATGTGCTGCCCTTACTGTAAAGACCTGTTCCTCTAACCTCACGGGATGGCCCTGTGTTATGTGTCCTGCCCTTACTGTAAAGACCCTGTTCCTCTAACCTCACGGGATGGCCCTGTGCTACATGTGCTGCCCTTACTGTAAAGACCCTGTTCCTCTAACCTAACGGGATGGCCCTGTGTTATATGTGCTGCCTTACTGTAAAGACCCTGTTCCTCTAACCTCATGGGATGGTCCTGTGCTATATGTGCTGCCCTTACTGTAAAGAACCCGTTCCTCTAACCTCACAGGGTGGCCCTGTGTTATATGTCCTGCCCTTACTGTAAAAACCCCGTTCCTCTGACCTCACGGGATGTCCCTGTGTTATATGTGCCGCCCTTACTGTAAGACCCCGTTCCTCTAACCTCATGGGATGGCCCTGTGTTAAATGTGCTGCCCTTACTGTAAAGACCCCGTTCATGTAACCTCACGGGATGGCTCTGTGTTATATGTCCTGCCCTTACTGTAAAGACCCCGTTCCTCTAACCTCATGGGATGGCCCTGTGTTATATGTGCTGCCCTTACTGTAAAGACCCCGTTCATGTAACCTCACGGGATGGCTCTGTGTTATATGTCCTGCCCTTACTGTAAAGACCCCGTTCCTCTAACCTCATGGGATGGCCCTGTGTTATATGTGCTGCCCTTACTGTAAAGACCCCGTTCATGTAACCTCACGGGATGGCTCTGTGTTATATGTCCTGCCCTTACTGTAAAGACCCCGTTCCTCTAACCTCATGGGATGGCCCTGTGTTATATGTGCTGCCCTTACTGTAAAGACCCCGTTCCTCTGACCACACGGGATGGCCCTGTGTTATATGTCCTGCCCTTACTGTAAAGACCCGTTCCTCTAACCTCACGGGATGGCCCTGTGTTATATGTCCTGCCCTTACTGTAAAGACCCCGTTCCTCTAACCTCATGGGATGGCCCTGTGCTATATGTCCTGCCCTTACTGTAAAGACCCCGTTCATGTAACCTCACGGGATGGCTCTGTGTTATATGTCCTGCCCTTACTGTAAAGACCCCGTTCCTCTAACCTCATGGGATGGCCCTGTGTTATATGTGCTGCCCTTACTGTAAAGACCCCGTTCCTCTGACCACACGGGATGGCCCTGTGTTATATGTCCTGCCCTTACTGTAAAGACCCCGTTCCTCTAACCTCATGGGATGGCCCTGTGCTATATGTCCTGCCCTTACTGTAAAGACCCCGTTCCTCTGATCTCACGGGATGGCCCTGTGTTATATGTCCTGCCCTTACTGTAAAGACCCCATTCCTCTGATCTCACGGGATAGCCCTGTGTTATGTGTCCTGACCTTACTGTAAAGACCCCGTTCCTCTAACCTCACGGGATGGCCCTGTGCTATATGTGCTGCCCTTACTGTAAAGACCCCGTTCCTCTAACCTCACGGGATGGCACTGTGCTATATGTCCTGCCCTACTGTAAAGACACCGTTTCTCTAACCTCACGGGATGGCGCTGTGTTGTATGTGCTGCCCATACTGTAAATACCCCGTTCATGTAACCTCACGGGATGGCCCTGTGTTATATGTGCTGCCCTTACTGTAAAGACCCTGTTCCTCTATCCTCACGGGATGGCCCTGTGTTATATGTGCTGCCCTTACTGTAAGACCCCGTTCCTCTGACCTCACGGGATGGCCCTGTGTTATATGTGCTGCCCTTACTGTAAAGACCCCGTTCCTCTGATCTCACGGGATAGCCCTGTGTTATGTGTCCTGACCTTACTGTAAAGACCCCGTTCCTCTAACCTCACGGGATGGCCCTGTGTTATATGTCCTGCCCTACTGTAAAGACCCCATTCCTCTAACCTCACGGGATGGCCCTGTGTTATATGTGCTGCCCTTACTGTAAAGACCCTGTTCCTCTAACCTCACGGAATGGCCCTGTGTTAAATGCCCCCCCCTTACTGTAAAGACCCCGTTCCTCTAACCTCACGGGATGGCCCTGTGTTATATGTGCTGCCCTTGGGATGAATAGCTCCCTTGTATTGACTTTGAATATACAGTAGGGCCGACGAGTATTCTAAAACAAATCTGGGGCAATCACCAACAAGACATGGGTTCATGCTGGGTAGATGCTGGGTAGATGCTGGGTAGATGCTGGGTACATGCTGGGTACATGCTGGGTACATGCTGGGTACATGCTGGGTACAGGCTGGGTACAGGCTGGGTACAGGCTGGGTACAGGCTGGGTACAGGCTGGGTACATGCCGGGTACATGCTGGTTACAGGCTGGGTACATGCTGGGTACATGCTGGGTACATGCTGGGTACATGCTGGGTACATGCTGGGTATATGCTGGGTACATGCTGAGTACATGCTGAGTACACGCTGAGTACATGCTGAGTACAGGCTGGGTACAGGCTGGGTACATGCTGGGTACATGCTGTGTACATGCTGGGTACATGCTGGTTACAGGCTGGGTACATGCTGGGTACATGCTGGTTACAGGCTGGGTACATGCTGGGTACATGCTGGTTACAGGCTGGGTACATGATGGGTACAGGCTGGGTACATGCTGGTTACAGGCTGGGTACATGCTGGTTACAGGCTGGGTACATGCTGGTTACAGGCTGGGTACATGCTGGGTACATGCTGGGTACAGGCTGGGTACATGCTGGTTACAGGCTGGGTACATGCTGGGTACATGCTGGGTACATGCTGGGTACATGCTGGTTACATGCTGGTTACAGGCTGGGTACATGATGGGTACATGCTGGTTACAGGCTGGGTACATGATGGGTACATGATGGGTACATGCTGGGTACATGCTGGGTACATGCTGCAACATTTCAGTGACATTTCGGCTGCCAGACTAATGGCCCATCAGATTAACAGCGAGGGTCCCTGGCAGTCCCGTTCAGTTTGACCCCTGCCGCCTTTCTTCTCCTGCGGCTGCCACCGTGGGATTTTTAAAAACGCGGCGGCGCGCGGCTTTTTTTCCAAAGGTTTCCCGCGCCGTGGGTGCTTTCAATGATAAGCGCCATTAGCGCTTATCTGATGATGCGGCCGCCGCGCGGGAAACTCCGATACAAACGGAGAAACCCCCCCGCATTTAGCCGGGTAAGTGCGAGAATAAAGGCGGCTGCGACAGTGCGTTCTGCAGAGGGCTGGTGCCCCACAGCGATGGATCTGCAGCAGAAGGAACCAATATGGCTTTTTCTTATTATTATTGAGGTATTTGAGGAACTAGAATGGATTTTTGGAGGTGATATAAATGTTGTATTTAATCACTCATAAGATAAATCTTAGATAAAAACTCAACCAAAACGTCCCTCTAGATTTCGTAATAGGTTTAAAGAGACAGCCGTTCGACACTTTAAAACAAATATATATATGTTTTTGTTCATTTTAATATACGCAGCCTTTCATTACCTTTATTGAAAACGAATTACCGAAGCTGACGATCAACTCGTTCTCCCATAATCGATCAGCAAAAATCCTGTCTTCCCAGGGTTCACTAAATGGCTGCCTTTCAGTTTCAATCGTTCACTCAGTGTAACTCAGCCGCTACAATGTATTCTTACATTATGGGAGAGAAGACTGGGCGCCTCTGGCGAGAAACGCGTTAGAGGTTTCTCTTTTTAACTAGGTTATGTCTCAATAAATTTTGGTTATTTTTTCATTGGCCTCCAGTTCTCCCCCTTTTTTGCTGCGCCCCTAGTCTTCTCTCCCACCTGTTCCTGCTTACCTGTGGATGCACGCTGCTGATACCGGAGATTTCTGACTTACCTGGGATTGGATTTGTGAGTACGACGCTTCACCACTAGGAGCAGTCTGGTTGAAGTTGCGGGGGTCTGCTGGTTCCCGTCGGGGGACCTCACGATCACCGTACCCAGCTGGTCCCCATTATACGTGATCGCCTTGAGGGCTTACATTACTACAGTGGCAGCTTTCCCCGAATTATAGGTTTCAGACTCCGGTTTGACAAGGGTTATATATGATGCCTCCGCGTGATGCACGCTGGTCTTTAGGGCTAGTAGCGCCGTGCTTTGAGGTTTACTCCTCTATTCTGCCATATTCTTACATTATGAAGGTAACATTATCTATTATTACAGTTTGCAGCTCAACCTGCTTGGAATATTCACAGCAAATGATCACAAACAGGAAAGTGTTACAAAGCTCTTGCACTTCTCAGGGAACTGGGCTAAAACCTGCTATAGAAATGAAAAGATGCTCAGTATATTAAAATGGAGTGTTCAAAAATAAATATAACAATATATTTATTAAGTATCTATTATTATTTCTATTATTATTATCGTTTATTTGTAAAACACCAATATCTTCCACAAAGCGATACAGAGGGAGTACAGAGTGACTCAATTGCATAAACTTTCCTTATCTCTGTCACTCTACTGCTAAAACTCTGACTCAGGCCCTCATTCTCTCCCGTCTTGATTACTGTAACCTCCTGCTGTCCGGCCTTCCTGCCTCTCACCTGTCTCCCCTACAATCTATCCTAAACGCTGCTGCCAGAATCACTCTACTCCCTCCTACATCTGTCTCAGTGTCTTCCCTGATGAAATCACTCTCCAGCCTTCCTATCAAAGTTCATATTACTTACAAAATTCTCCTCCTCACACTTAAGGATATACTGTACACTCCTCTGCCCCTCCTTACATCTCACCTTAATATCTCACTATACCCACTCTGTCCCTCCTTATATCTCACCCTAATATCTCACTATACCCTCCTCTGCCCCCTCCTTACATATCACTATACCCCCTCGGTCCCTCCTTACATCTCAACCTAATATCTCTCTTTACCCTCCACTGCCCCTCTTTACATCTCTCCCAAATATCTCACTATACCCTCCTCTGCCCCTCCTTACATCTCACCCTAATCTCTCACTATACCCTCCTCTGCCCCTCCTTACATCTCACCCTAATCTCTCACTATACCCTCCTCTGCCCCTCCTTACATCTCACCCTAATCTCTCACTATACCCTCCACTGTCCCTCTTTACAACTCACCCTAATCTCTCACTATTCCATCCTCTGCCCCTCCTTACTTCTCACCATAATATCTCACTATACACTCCTCAGCCCCTCCTTACATCTCACCCTAATATCTCACTATACCCACTTCTGCCCCTCCTTACATTGCACTCTAATAACTCACTATTCCCCCCTTGGTCCCTCCTAAAATTCCACCCTAATATCTCATGATACCCTCCTCTGCCCCTCCTTACATCTCAGACTAATATATCACTATACCCTCCTCTGTCCCTCCTTACATCTCACTCTATCTCACTATACCCTCCTCTGCCCCTCCGTACATCTCACCCTTATATCTCACTATTCCCTAACCTGCCCCTCCTTACAACTCACCCCAATATCTCACTATAAACTACTCTGCCCCTCCTTACATCTCTCACTATACACTCTTCTTCCCCTCCTTATACTGTAGCTTACCCTAATTTCTCGCTATGCACCTGCCCAACTCTTGTGTTCTGCTCAAGGATATTGTCTATCTACCCCTTTTCTATCT
Source organism: Ascaphus truei (assembly GCF_040206685.1). Lineage (NCBI taxonomy): Eukaryota > Metazoa > Chordata > Amphibia > Anura > Ascaphidae > Ascaphus > Ascaphus truei. The sequence goes on from NC_134493.1 coordinate 60,638,506, forward strand.
AAAGCCTTCTCCTGCCTAAAACATTTCTCACTCACTGCCCCACAACTCTGGAAAGCCCTTCACATCAAAATCCGAATGCCACCCTCTCTACCCACATTTAAGACACAAAACACATCTCTGTAACGAAGCATACAGTATGAGTAGCTTCGTGGCTGACACTGTACACTTCATACAGTACATCAACCTTGACCCCTTGCATATGCGAACACCCTCCTACTGTCTCTGTATGTTTTCCCCACTTACCACTTAGATTGTAAGCTCTTTCACACAGGGACTCTTTTTCCTATTGTTTTATGTCTGAAGCACTTACAGTATTCCGATTGTAAAATAAAAAAGCATTTTAGTAGCTTATATACACATAGGGGTCGACAAATGCACTCGTCCAATCGCCACGGGCCACTGCATTGTGGCCACTGTCGACTGCTTAACTGCGACGGCGTCCCCTGATGTCTCCCGGTCTTCTCTGTCTTCTTCTGCAAATTCATCTTTTCACCCTCCAGTTAAAATGGCCATACGGCGTCAAATTACCCCGTGTTGCCACGGCAACGGATGCTACGTGACTTTGTGATGTATGCGCCCTGCACGGCCGTTAGAGCTGCAGGGGGAAAAGATGAATTTGCGGGGGAGAAGAAAGAGAAGGCCGCACCATGCCGTCGGACCCCGTAGCCGGACCCCGCTGCAGGTAAGTGTCGTGAGGGGGGGTGGGGGGTGAGGGAGTGTTTCAGTGTTTTGGGGGGGCGAGTGGGTTTTTGCCCAGTTTTTTGGGCCCTGTATATATATATATATATATATATATAGTTATACGTTACCGTTCCAAGGATTGGTAAACAAGAAACAGCACTCAATGTTGAAAATCAAAGTGTATTAGTGATAGCAAAAATACATCCAGAAACCCAACGTTTCGGTCCTACAGAATGGGACCTTCCCCCTGCGGAAGGTCCACTTTTGTAGGACCGAAACGTTGGGTTTCTGGATGTATTTTTGCTATCACTAATACACTTTGATTTTCAACATTGAGTGCTGTTTCTTGTTTACCAATCCTTGGAACGGTAATGTACTCTATAACTACATTCTCTATATGGGCCGTGCACCTGTGGCTTACCAGCACCTATTGGAGTGCCAACTGCCTTATCTGACTATATATATATATATATATATATATATATATATATATATATATATATATATATATATATATAGTGAAAAAGGCAACAAGAAACCTCTACTAAAATTGCATATAGCAAATAAAAAGATCACTTGTGAGCACATTCACATTCCTTATACAGGTCTGCACCCCTGCCTTTCACCATTATCCCCAGCATACAGTGCTTCCACTGCAGCAAGGGATTCTGGGAAATGACATGCAAATGAGCACACTATGTGTCACCTTTTGTCTGAAAAACCATTGTTACATGGAGCCCATATAAGCTAATGATTGCTGTTAACACAGCTTTAAAGCACAACATGGGAATCAGATGCAAAGCCAGAGAAACCATTCACAGACATGTTTCAACCTTAATGAGGATCATCAGTGTGAGGTTGGTTGTACTGCTGGCTTTGCATTTTCATGACTGTAGGGATTACCGCAGGGGGAGGTAGCACAGATGTATGAGAGATGTAGGAGCGGCTCCGTGAGTGAAGACAAGCCAGGGAACATGGATCAAATACCGGTGTCAGCTCCTTGTGAACTTGGGAAATTCACTTTATCTCCCTGTGCCTCAGGCAGTGAAACATAGATTGTAAGCTCAGCAGGGCAGGGACTGTGTGAGTAACATTCCTATGTGCTGCGTTCCGCGCACTATACGGTCATTGTCATCGTCAGCGTGTAACTACAAAAGACAATAAAATGCCGGTAAGCTTTTTGTATATAATAAATATAGACAACATTTGCCTGAAATGCAAATCATTAAACTTGAAAAATATTCATTAAGTTGCATTACAGAGAGAGTTCTCATGCGTGGGGCCAAAATAACACTAATTTGGCAAGTTTCTGCTACCCAAAATATCCAAATCAATAGCTGGACTAAACGAGGAAAGAATAAATATGTAACAAGTATTGAAAATTTCAATTGTATATTGTACACTCTCTGAGGTTTAATAAAGGAATTATGTATCGGTGTCGATCATGAGTACGTAGAAATCCAGGTATGTGCCATGGACCTCTTCTCAATAAGTTACATATGGTTTGGTCCATTTTCCTCATTCTCCTTATCTGCCCAGGGCTGAGGTTTGTTTCACTGAAGCGCTTTAACAAACAATTAGGGCTCTATGAACAACTGGAGGGCAACACTTGTTCTGCGCATCATAGCTACATCTTACTCTATAGTGCGTTCGTTGCCAACCCAGCACTGCACTGGTTAATCAAGGGAGCATTATGAAACCCAACATTAATTTGTTTCCCCTACAAGACACTAACACTAACCCTCCAGGATTTGAATACAGCCACAGCTGATTTGAATCACAAGTTTTGAGTTTGGAAGATATTTGTTTACTGCAGTGAAAATACCACAAGCACGAGCAGAAAACGCCACCAAACCTTTGTATAGCTCCCGGTGTAATGTCAGTACCCAGGAAATATGGAAGGAGATGAAATTGTTGAGGCCAACCTGAGCATAGGGGAGGATTCTGTATCCGATGAGCTGGGAGTCTAGGAAGGAACATCTCAACTTTGTCTGCGGTAATGTAGATTATTCCTATTTTCAGATGGGTTCCCGACACAGCACCTTTGTAGGGAAAACAATACTTCCAAAGCTACCAAGTCACTGAGCAAATTCCTGGGGGGTCAATCATGGGGTTAAACAACTGCCCTAAATGTATCACAGAAAAAGGTCCCATATGAAACAATGTTTTTTCCCTATTTGCTTCGATACATTTGGTGCCATTTTTTGCTCCGGTTTCGCCCCACTTTAGTAGTTGGGAGATTTTGATTTCTCATCGCCAGCTTTCCTGACATAAACCCCTGAATATTATCATGCCTAGAATGTTTTCTAAACAAAAACTAAAAAGGAGCATTAACTAACCAACTAACTAATTAACTAACTAAATAAACACATTTGTTTTTAGTGTTTGTAGATATCTTTTGTAACCTTAAAGGAGTTAATCTTGGATTGCAGCCACTGACCTTCACTATTTATATCTATTCACATTGCACACTGTTTTAGCCCAGCAGTATGGTGCTACCTGTCCTGCTCTATGTGACCTTCTACCCCGCTTTTATTACCATGTTATGATCTGAAAATAATATTTTTTTTTTTAAACACTGAGCAGCATTGATCGGTTCCTCATTATTTTCTACCCCTCAGCACAGTCGTTTATTCTCAGTTTCTCATCCATGGCAACTCTAGGTTGGGATGGAATTTATCATTGATGGGCAAATGCATGTATTCAGTAATGGGACCTAAATAACAAGAGGTCATGCTCTCAAACTGGTGCTAGAACAAGAGGTCATGCTCTCAAACTGGTGCTAGAACAAGAGGTCATGCTCTCAAACTGGTGCTAGAACAAGAGGTCATGCTCTCAAACTGGTGCTAGAACAAGAGGTCATGCTCTCAAACTGGTGCTAGAACAAGAGGTCATGCTCTCAAACTGGTGCTAGAACAAGAGGTCATGCTCTCAAACTGGTGCTAGAACAAGAGGTCATGCTCTCAAACTGGTGCTAGAACAAGAGGTCATGCTCTCAAACTGGTGCTAGAACAAGAGGTCATGCTCTTTTCAGACAAAAATACCCTTTGACTATCATGGGAATTTTCATCTATCCACTATTTAGAATCTTCCCCAGAAAGAGAGTGGTAAGAAATGCTTAACACAATGTTATTTGAAGCAAACGCATTGTACGAATGTAGCAAGACATACTGTCCCCAGGGTCGCAGCTGCTGGGAACCGTGTCTGCCGTGACCACGCTGAGGGTGTTCATTCTTCTGGATTGGACCCCCCGCAGCGTAATCCTTTGGTGCCATGACTGTCGCGGATGTGGGACTGCGTGCTCTACCTGCGGACACACAAAAACCTTAAGCTTTGCTACATCTGTAGTGCTGAGTTAAGGTGACTTCAAGCTTATGATAACGGGACAACCATTTTCATATAATTAGCTTTGCAGATATGCATTAGGCTACCGTAAAATAACGTTCATTACAGAGGTTTGTGGATCTGGCCAAAAGTTGGGGACAAACCCTATTACAAACAGCCAGAAATGTTACAGAGGCAATTATGTAGAAATTAACAATAAGAAGACTGAGTAGAGTCTTGTCTATGAAGAAAGACACTGGATACTAAACAAATTTAAACACAAAAGAAAATAAACTAGAAATATCTTGATTAACTGACTTTAAATAACAACAATGAACCGGCTTTATGATTAGAGGTGGGAAAACGAGTCCAGTCTGTTTCCCGGAACTTTTCGGATTATTTAGCCCCAAATTCATACCTGCTGACATTTCAGCATCAGCTGTTTCAGTTGGATCGCGGACAAGACTCAGCTGGGACGGCCTCAGTTCTGGCGCAAATTTCAGATACATTTTTTCCTATCAATAGTGTGTTCTTTCTTGTGCAACTCCACTCCCAGAAGAAGACCATTGTCGAAACGCGTTGCAGCGGGAGTTCTGGTTGGGGGACCCCTCTCTTCTCACCACGTTACTGGGACTGTGCATTTGTATCAACTGACAACCATTGGTGATGTATTAAGGACTTTGTTCTATGATAGATTATGTTCAATATCTGGATTGATCCTTTTTGTGCCACTATTCATTCACTGTCACAGGATTCTGGATTATTAGCTAGCTACTTTGTTGTACTATCAGCTCTCATCATCAGCTTTTAGAATTTTCAGTATTTCTGTACTGCGTTTCCTGTATGTGTGCAGCTGTATGCAATTGTGTTTAGTATTTTGCCTCTGTGCCTACCATATGTATGGTTGTTACATCTCAAAGGAGGTTACTTTAAATCATCTTACCGGAACTTAATTAGCTGCCTAATTGTGCACAACATTGATCATATTAACCTGTATGTTATATCCCGTGTTCCACTGGTTGTCCCCTCTGGTGATTAGAGGAGTTTGTTTGGAGTCTCCCACCATTTAAACCTTCCTCCTTTGTTTTTATTTAATTAATAAATTGCTTATTCATTTTGGTATACCCGTGTGCTCCTCTTTGAATATATTTTTATATATTTATATATATAGACTAGAGAGATGATAAGGTGAGCAGATGTATATTCAAACAATATAAATACAATCAATGAATGCTGCCACAAGATGTGTAGGGTGTACACAACACCAGAAACAAAGACGGGGAAAACAAAGGGTGCAATAAGGTTATAATAAGGTATAATAATCTCCATCTCTGTTCAGCATACTGTACATCTCCATCTCTGGTTCCGCATACTGTACATCTCCATCTCTGGTTCAGCATACTGTACATCTCCAACTCTGGTTCAGCATACTGTACATCTCCATCTCTGGTTCCGCATACTGTACATCTCCATCTCTGGTTCAGCATACTGTACATCTCCATCTCTGGTTCCGCATACTGTACATCTCCATCTCTGGTTCCGCATACTGTACATCTCCATCTCTGTTCCGCATACTGTACATCTCCATCTCTGATTCAGCATACTGTACATCTCCAACTCCGGTTCCGCATACTGTACATCTCTAACTCCGGTTCCGCATACTGTACATCTCCAACTCTGGTTCCGCATACTGTACATCTCCATCTCTGGTTCCGCATACTGTAAATCTCCAACTCTGGTTCCGCATACTGTACATCTCCATCTCTGGTTCCGCATAATGTACATCTCCATATCTGGTTCAGCATACTGTACATCTCCATCTCTGGTTCCGCATACTCTACATCTCCATCTCTGGTTCAGCATACTGTACATCTCCAACTCTGGTTCCGCATACTGTACATCTCCATCTCTGGTTCCGCATACTGTACATCTCCATCTCTGGTTCAGCATACTGTACATCTCCATCTCTGGTTCAGCATACTGTACATCTCCATCTCTGGTTCAGCATACTGTACATCTCCAACTCTGGTTCCGCATACAGTAAATCTCCAACTCCGGTTCTGCATACTGTACATCTCCAACTCTGGTTCAACATACTGTACATCTCCATCTCTGGTTCCGCATACAGTACATCTCAAACTCTGGTTCAGCATACTGTACATCTCCATCTCTGGTTCTGCATACTGTACATCTCCATCTCTGGTTCCGCATACTGTAAATCTCCAACTCCGGTTCCGCATACTGTACATCTCAATCTCTGGTTCCACATACTGTACATCTCCATCTCTGGTTCCGCATACTGTACATCTCCATCTCTGGTTCCGCATACTGTACATCTCCATCTCTGGTTCCGCATACTGTACATCTCCATCTCTGGTTCCGCCTACAGTACATCTCCAACTCCGGTTCAGAATACTGTACATCTCCATCTCTGGTTCAACATACTGTACATCTCCAACTCTGGTTCAGCATACTGTACATCTCCAACTCTGGTTCAACATACTGTACATCTCCATCTCTGGTTCCGCATACTGTACATCTCCAACTCCGGTTCAGCATACTGTACATTTCCATCTCTGGTTCAGCATACTGTACATTTCCAACTCTGGTTCAGCATACTGTACATCTCCAACTCTGGTTCAGCATACTGTACATCTCCATTTCTGGTTCAGCATACTGTACATCTCCATCTCTGATTCAGCATACTGTACATCTCCAACTCCGGTTCAGCATACTGTACATCTCCAACTCCGGTTCAGCATACTGTACATCTCCAACTCCGGTTCAGCATACTGTACATCTCCAACTCCAGTTCAGCATACTGTACATCTTCATCTCTGGTTCCGCATACTGTACATCTCCAACGCCGGTTCAGCATACTGTACATCTCCATCTCTGGTTCAACATACTGTACATCTCCAACTCTGGTTCAGCATACTGTACATCTCCAACTCTGGTTCAACATACTGTACATCTCCAACTCTGGTTCAGCATACTGTACATCTCCATCTCTGGTTCAGCATACTGTACATCTCGATCTCTAGTTCCGCATACTGTACATCTCCATCTCTGGTTCCGCATACTGTACATCTCCATCTCTGATTCAGCATACTGTACATCTCCAACTCCGATTCCGCATACTGTACATCTCCAACTCCGATTCCGCATACTGTACATCTCCAACTCTGGTTCCGCATACTGTACATCTCCAACTCTGGTTCCGCATACTGTACATCTCCATCTCTGGTTCCGCATACTGTACATCTCCATCTCTGTTCCGCATACTGTACATCTCCATCTCTGATTCAGCATACTGTACATCTCCAACTCCGGTTCCGCATACTGTACATCTCCAACTCCGGTTCCGCATACTGTACATCTCCAACTCTGGTTCCGCATACTGTACATCTCCATCTCTGGTTCCGCATACTGTACATCTCCAACTCTGGTTCCGCATACTGTACATCTCCATCTCTGGTTCCGCATAATGTACATCTCCATCTCTGGTTCAGCATACTGTACATCTCCATCTCTGGTTCCGCATACTCTACATCTCCATCTCTGGTTCAGCATACTGTACATCTCCAACTCTGGTTCCGCATACTGTACATCTCCATCTCTGGTTCCGCATACTGTACATCTCCATCTCTGGTTCCGCATACTGTACATCTCCATCTCTGGTTCAGCATACTGTACATCTCCATCTCTGGTTCAGCATACTGTACATCTCCAACTCTGGTTCCGCATACAGTAAATCTCCAACTCCGGTTCTGCATACTGTACATCTCCAACTCTGGTTCAACATACTGTACATCTCCATCTCTGGTTCCGCATACAGTACATCTCCAACTCTGGTTCAGCATACTGTACATCTCCATCTCTGGTTCTGCAAACTGTACATCTCCATCTCTGGTTCCGCATACTGTACATCTCCAACTCCGGTTCGGCATACTGTACATCTCAATCTCTGGTTCCGCATACTGTACATCTCCATCTCTGGTTCCGCATACTGTACATCTCCATCTCTGGTTCCGCATACTGTACATCTCCATCTCTGGTTCCGCATACTGTACATCTCCAACTCCGGTTCAGCATACTGTACATCTCCAACTCCGGTTCCGCATACGGTACATCTCCATCTCTGATTCAGCATACTGTACATCTCCAACTCCGGTTCAGCATACTGTACATCTCCAACTCCGGTTCAGCATACTGTACATCTCCATTTCTGGTTCAGCATACTGTACATCTCCAACTCCGGTTCAGCATACTGTACATCTCCAACTCCGTTTCAGCATACTGTACATCTCCAACTCCGGTTCAGCATACTGTACATCTCCAACTCCGGTTCAGCATACTGTACATCTCCAACTCCGGTTCCGCATACGGTACATCTCCATCTCTGATTCAGCATACTGTACATCTCCAACTCCGGTTCAGCATACTGTACATCTCCAACTCCGGTTCAGCATACTGTACATCTCCATTTCTGGTTCAGCATACTGTACATCTCCAACTCCGGTTCAGCATACTGTACATCTCCAACTCCGGTTCAGCATACTGTACATCTCCAACTCCGGTTCAGCATACTGTACATCTCCATCTCTGGTTCAACATACTGTACATCTCCAACTCTGGTTCAGCATACTGTACATCTCCATCTCTGGTTCAGCATACTGTACATCTCCAACTCTGGTTCAGCATACTGTACATCTCCAACTCCAGTTCAGCATACTGTACATCTTCATCTCTGGTTCCGCATACTGTACATCTCCAACGCCGGTTCAGCATACTGTACATCTCCATCTCTGGTTCAACATACTGTACATCTCCAACTCTGGTTCAGCATACTGTACATCTCCAACTCTGGTTCAACATACTGTACATCTTCAACTTTGGTTCAGCATACTGTACATCTCCATCTCTGGTTCAGCATACTGTACATCTCGATCTCTAGTTCCGCATACTGTACATCTCCATCTCTGGTTCCGCATACTATACATCTCCATCTCTGATTCAGCATACTGTACATCTCCAACTCCGGTTCCGCATACTGTACATCTCCAACTCCGGTTCCGCATACTGTACATCTCCAACTCTGGTTCCGCATACTGTACATCTCCAACTCTGGTTCCGCATACTGTACATCTCCATCTCTGGTTCCGCATACTGTACATCTCCATCTCTGGTTCAGCATACTGTACATCTCCATCTCTGGTTCAGCATACTGTACATCTCCATCTCTGGTTCAGCATACTGTACATCTCCAACTCTGGTTCCGCATACTGTACATCTCCATCTCTGGTTCCGCATACTGTACATCTCCATATCTGGTTCAGCATACTGTACATCTCCATCTCTGGTTCAGCATACTGTACATCTCCATCTCTGGTTCAGCATACTGTACATCTCCAACTCTGGTTCAGCATATTGTACATCTCCAACTCTGGTTCCGCATACAGTAAATCTCCAACTCCGGTTCTGCATACTGTACATCTCCAACTCTGGTTCAACATACTGTACATCTCCATCTCTGGTTCCGCATACAGTACATCTCAAACTCTGGTTCAGCATACTGTACATCTCCATCTCTGGATCCGCATACTGTACATCTCCATCTCTGGTTCCGCATACTGTACATCTCAAACTCCGGTTCCGCATACTGTACATCTCAATCTCTGGTTCCGCATACTGTACATCTCCATCTCTGGTTCCGCATACTGTAAATCTCCATCTCTGGTTCCGCATACTGTACATCTCCATTTCTGGTTCCGCCTACAGTACATCTCCAACTCCGGTTCAGCATACTGTACATCTCCAACTCCGGTTCAGCATACTGTACATCTCCATCTCTGGTTCCGCATACTGTACATCTCCATCTTTGGTTCCGCATACTGTACATCTCCAACTCCGGTTCAGCATACTGTACATCTCCAACTCCGGTTCCGCATACTGTACATCTCCATCTCTGATTCAGCATACTGTACATCTCCATCTCTGGTTCTGCATACTGTACATCTCCAACTCCGGTTCAGCATACTGTACATTTCCATCTCTGGTTCAGCATACTGTACATTTCCAACTCTGGTTCAGCATACTGTACATCTCCAACTCCGGTACAGCATACTGTACATCTCCATTTCTGGTTCAGCATACTGTACATCTCCATCTCTGATTCAGCATACTGTACATCTCCAACTCCGGTTCAGCATACTGTACATCTCCAACTCCGGTTCAGCATACTGTACATCTCCAACTCCGGTTCAGCATACTGTACATCTCCATCTCTGGTTCAATATACTGTACATCTCCAACTCTGGTTCAGCATACTTTACATCTCCATCTCTGGTTCAGCATACAGTACATCTCCAACTCTGGATCAGCATACTGTACATCTCCAACTCCAGTTCAGCATACTGTACATCTTCATCTCTGGTTCCGCATACTGTACATCTCCAACTCCGGTTCAGCATACTGTACATCTCCATCTCTGGTTCAATATACTGTACATCTCCAACTCTGGTTCAGCATACTGTACATCTCCAACTCTGGTTCAACATACTGTACATCTCCAACTCCGGTACAGCATACTGTACATCTCCATCTCTGGTTCAGCATACTGTACATCTCGATCTCTAGTTCCAATACTGTACATCTCCATCTCTGGTTCCGCATACTGTACATCTCCATCTCTGGTTCCGCATACTGTACATCTCCATCTCTGATTCAGCATACTGTACATCTCCAACTCTGGTACCGCATACTGTACATCTCCATCTCTGGTTCCGCATACTGTACATCTCCATCTCTGGTTCAGCATACTGTTCATCTCCATCTCTGGTTCCGCATACTGTACATCTCCATCTCTGGTTCAGCATACTGTACATCTCCAACTCTGGTTCAGCATACTGTACATCTCCATCTCTGGTTCAGCATACTGTACATCTCCAACTCTGGTTCCGCATACTGTACATCTCCATCTCTGGTTCAGCATACTGTACATCTCCATCTCTGGTTCAGCATACTGTACATCTCCAACTCCGGTTCAGCATACTGTACATCTCCAACTCCGGTTCCGCATACGGTACATCTCCATCTCTGGTTCCGCATACTGTACATCTCCAACTCCGGTTCAGCATACTGTACATTTCCTTCTCTGGTTCAGCATACTGTACATTTCCAACTCTGGTTCAGCATACTGTACATCTCCAACTCTGGTTCAGCATACTGTACATCTCCATTTCTGGTTCAGCATACTGTACATCTCCAACTCCAGTTCAGCATACTGTACATCTCCAACTCCGGTTCAGCATACTGTACATCTCCAACTCCGGTTCCGCATACTGTACATCTCAATCTCTGGTTCCGCATACTGTACATCTCCATCTCTAGTTCCGCATACTGTACATCTCCATCTCTGGTTCCGCATACTGTACATCTCCATCTCTGGTTCCGCATACTGTACATCTCCATCTCTGGTTCCGCCTACAGTACATCTCCAACTCCGGTTCAGAATACTGTACATTTCCAACTCCGGTTCAGCATACTGTACATCTCCATCTCTGGTTCCGCATACTGTACATCTTCATCTCTGGTTCCGCATACTGTACATCTCCAACGCCGGTTCAGCATACTGTACATCTTCATCTCTGGTTCCGCATACTGTACATCTCCAATGCCGGTTCAGCATACTGTACATCTCCATCTCTGGTTCAACATACTGTACATCTCCAACTCTGGTTCAGCATACTGTACATCTCCAACTCTGGTTCAACATACTGTACATCTTCAACTTTGGTTCAGCATACTGTACATCTCCATCTCTGGTTCAGTATACTGTACATCTCGATCTCTAGTTCCGCATACTGTACATCTCCATCTCTGGTTCCGCATACTGTACATCTCCATCTCTGATTCAGCATACTGTACATCTCCAACTCCGGTTCCGCATACTGTACATCTCCAACTCCGGTTCCGCATACTGTACATCTCCAACTCTGGTTCCGCATACTGTACATCTCCAACTCTGGTTCCGCATACTGTACATCTCCATCTCTGGTTCCGCATACTGTACATCTCCATCTCTGGTTCAGCATACTGTACATCTCCATCTCTGGTTCCGCATACTGTACATCTCCATCTCTGGTTCCGCATACTGTACATCTCCATCTCTGGTTCAGCATACTGTACATCTCCATCTCTGGTTCAGCATACTGTACATCTCCATCTCTGGTTCAGCATACTGTACATCTCCATCTCTGGTTCCGCATACTGTACATCTCCATCTCTGGTTCCGCATACTGTACATCTCCATCTCTGGTTCAGCATACTGTACATCTCCATCTCTGGTTCAGCATACTGTACATCTCCATCTCTGGTTCAGCATACTGTACATCTCCAACTCTGGTTCAGCATATTGTACATCTCCAACTCTGGTTCCGCATACAGTAAATCTCCAACTCCGGTTCTGCATACTGTACATCTCCAACTCTGGTTCAACATACTGTACATCTCCATCTCTGGTTCCGCATACAGTACATCTCAAACTCTGGTTCAGCATACTGTACATCTCCATCTCTGGTTCCGCATACTGTACATCTCCATCTCTGGTTCCGCATACTGTACATCTCCAACTCCGGTTCCGCATACTGTACATCTCAATCTCTGGTTCCGCATACTGTACATCTCCATCTCTGGTTCCGCATACTGTACATCTCCATCTCTGGTTCCGCATACTGTACATCTCCATCTCTGGTTCCGCATACTGTACATCTCCATCTCTGGTTCTGCCTACAGTACATCTCCAACTCCGGTTCAGAATACTGTACATCTCCAACTCCGGTTCAGCATACTGTACATCTCCATCTCTGGTTCCGCATACTGTACATCTCCATCTCTGGTTCCGCATACTGTACATCTCCAACTCCGGTTCAGCATACTGTACATCTCCAACTCCGGTTCCGCATACTGTACATCTCCATCTCTGATTCAGCATACTGTACATCTCCATCTCTGGTTCCGCATACTGTACATCTCCAACTCCGGTTCAGCATACTGTACATTTCCATCTCTGGTTCAGCATACTGTACATTTCCAACTCTGGTTCAGCATACTGTACATCTCCAACTCCGGTTCAGCATACTGTACATCTCCATCTCTGATTCAGCATACTGTACATCTCCAACTCCGGTTCAGCATACTGTACATCTCCAACTCCGGTTCAGCATACTGTACATCTCCAACTCCGGTTCAGCATACTGTACATCTCCATCTCTGGTTCAATATACTGTACATCTCCAACTCTGGTTCAGCATACTGTACATCTCCATCTCTGGTTCAGCATACAGTACATCTCCAACTCTGGTTCAGCATACTGTACATCTCCAACTCCAGTTCAGCATACTGTACATCTTCATCTCTGGTTCCGCATACTGTACATCTTCATCTCTGGTTCCGCATACTGTACATCTCCAACTCCGGTTCAGCATACTGTACATCTCCATCTCTGGTTCAACATACTGTACATCTCCAACTCTGGTTCAGCATACTGTACATCTCCAACTCTGGTTCAACATACTGTACATCTCCAACTCTGGTTCAGCATACTGTACATCTCCATCTCTGGTTCAGCATACTGTACATCTCGATCTCTAGTTCCGCATACTGTACATCTCCATCTCTGGTTCCGCATACTGTACATCTCCATCTCTGGTTCCGCATACTGTACATCTCCATCTCTGGTTCAGCATACTGTACATCTCCAACTCTGGTTCCGCATACTGTACATCTCCATCTCTGGTTCCGCATACTGTACATCTCCATCTCTGGTTCAGCATACTGTTCATCTCCATCTCTGGTTCAGCATACTGTACATCTCCATCTCTGGTTCAGCATACTGTACATCTCCAACTCTGGTTCAGCATACTGTACATCTCCATCTCTGGTTCAGCATACTGTACATCTCCAACTCTGGTTCCGCATACTGTACATCTCCATCTCTGGTTCAGCATACTGTACATCTCCATCTCTGGTTCAGCATACTGTACATCTCCATCTCTGGTTCAGCATACTGTACATCTCCATCTCTGGTTCAGCATACTGTACATCTCCAACTCTGGTTCAGCATACTGTACATCTCCAACTCTGGTTCCGCATACAGTAAATCTCAAACTCCGGTTCTGCATACTGTACATCTCCAACTCTGGTTCAACATACTGTACATCTCCATCTCTGGTTCCGCATACAGTACATCTCCAACTCTGGTTCAGCATACTGTACATCTCCATCTCTTGTTCTGCATACTGTACATCTCCATCTCTGGTTCCGCATACTGTACATCTCCAACTCCGGTTCCGCATACTGTACATCTCAATCTCTGGTTCTGCATACTGTACATCTCCATCTCTGGTTCCGCATACTGTACATCTCCATCTCTGGTTCCGCATACTGTACATCTCCATCTCTGGTTCCGCCTACAGTACATCTCCAACTCCGGTTCAGAATACTGTACATCTCCAACTCCGGTTCAGCATACTGTACATCTCCATCTCTGGTTCCGCATACCCTGTACATCTCCATCTCTGGTTCCGCATACTGATCTCCAACTCTGGTTCAGCATACTGTACATCTCCAACTCCGGTTCCGCATACTGTACATCTCCATCTCTGATTCAGCATACTGTACATCTCCATCTCTGGTTCCGCATACTGTACATCTCCAACTCCGGTTCAGCATACTGTACATCTCCATCTCTGGTTCAGCATACTGTACATCTCCAACTCCGGTTCAGCATACTGTACATCTCCAACTCCGGTTCAGAATACTGTACATCCCCATCTCTGGTTCAACATACTGTACATCTCCATCTCTGATTCAGCATACTGTACATCTCCAACTCCAGTTCAGCATACTGTACATCTCCAACTCCGGTTCAGCATACTGTACATCTCCATCTCTGGTTCAGCATACTGTACATCTCCAACTCTGGTTCAGCATACTGTACATCTCCAACTCCAGTTCAGCATACTGTACATCTCCATCTCTGGTTCCGCATACTGTACATCTCCTACTCCGGTTCAGCATACTGTACATCTCCATCTCTGGTTCAACATACTGTACATCTCCAACTCTGGTTCAGCATACTGTACATCTCCAACTCTGGTTCAACATACTGTACATCTCCAACTCTGGTTCAGCATACTGTACATCTCCATCTCTGGTTCAGCATACTGTACATCTCGATCTCTAGTTCCGCATACTGTACATCTCCATCTCTGGTTCCGCATACTGTACATCTCCATCTCTGGTTCAGCATACTGTACATCTCCATCTCTGGTTCCGCATACTGTACATCTCCATCTCTGGTTCAGCATACTGTACATCTCCAACTCTGGTTCAGCATACTGTACATCTCCATCTCTGGTTCCGCATACTGTACATCTCCATCTCTGGTTCAGCATACTGTACATCTCCATCTCTGGTTCACATACTGTACATCTCCATCTCTGGTACCGCATACTGTACATCTCCATCTCTTGTACCGCATACTGTACATCTCCATCTCTGTTCCGCATAAGGTACATCTCCATCTCTGGTTCTGCATACTGTACATCTCCATCTCTGGTTCCGCATAATGTACATCTCGATCTCTAGTTCCGCATACTGTACATCTCCATCTCTGGTTCCGCATACTGTACATCTCCATCTCTGGTTCAGCATACTGTACATCTCCAACTCTGGTTCAGCAAACTGTACATCTCCAACTCTGGTTCAGCAAACTGTACATCTCCAACTCTGGTTCAGCATACTGAACATCTCCAACTCTGGTTCAGCATACTGTACATCTCCATCTCTGGTTCCGCATACTGTACATCTCCATCTCTGGTTCAGCATACTGTACATCTCCAACTCTGGTTCAGCAAACTGTACATCTCCAACTCTGGTTCCGCATACTGTACATCTCCATCTCCGGTTCCGCATACTGTACATCTCGATCTCTAGTTCCGCATACTGTACATCTCCATCTCTGGTTCAACATACTGTACATCTCCAACTCTGGTTCCGCATACTGTACATCTCGATCTCTAGTTCCGCATACTGTACATCTCCATCTCTGGTTCAACATACTGTACATCTCCAACTCTGGTTCCGCATACTGCACATCTCCATCTCTGGTTCAGCATACTGTACATCTCCATCTCTGATTCAGCATACTGTACATCTCCAAATCTGGTTCAGCATACTGTACATCTCCAACTCTGGTTCCGCATACTGTACATCTCCATCTCTGTTTCCGCATACTGTACATCTCCATCTCTGTTCGCATACTCTACATCTCCATCTCTGGTTCAGCATACTGTACATCTCCATCTCCGGTTCCGCATACTGTACATCTCGATCTCTAGTTCCGCAAACTGTACATCTCCATCTCTGGTTCAGCATACTGTACATCTCCATCTCTGGTTCCGCATTCTGTACATCTCCATCTCTGGTTCAACATACTGTACATCTCCATCTCTGGTTCAGCATACTGTACATCTCCAACTCTGGTTCCGCATACTGTACATCTCCAACTCTTGTTCAGCATACTGTACATCTCCAACTCTGGTTCAGCATACTGTACATCTCCATCTCTTGTTCCGCATACTGTACATCTACATCTCTGTTCCGCATACTGTACATCTCCAACTCTGGTTCAGCATACTGTACATCTCTTCATCTCTGGTTCCGCATACTGTACATCTCCATCTCTGGTTCAGCATACTGTACATCTCCAACTCTGGTTCCGCATACTGTACATCTCCAACTCTGGTTCAGCATACTGTACATCTCCATCTCTGGTTCAGCATACTGTACATCTCCATCTCCGGTTCCGCATACTGTACATCTCGATTTCTAGTTCCGCATACTGTACATCTCCATCTCTGGTTCCGCATACTGTACATCTCCATCTCTGGTTCAACATACTGTACATCTCCAACTCTGGTTCAGCATACTGTACATCTCCAACTCTGGTTCCGCATACTGTACATCTCCATCTCTGGTTCAGCATACTGTACATCTCCATCTCTGGTTCAGCATACTGTACATCTCCATCTCTTATTCAGCATACTGTACATCTCCATCTCTGGTTCCGCATACTGTACATCTCCAACTCTGGTTCCGCATACTGTACATCTCCAACTCTGGTTCCGCATACTGTACATCTCCAACTCTGGTTCAGCATACTGTAAATCTCCATCTCGGATTCAGCATACTGTACATCTCCATCTCTGGTTCAGCATACTGTACATCTCCATCTCTGATTCAGCATACTGTACATCTCCATCTCTGGTTCATCATACTATACATCTCTAACTCTGGTTCAGCATACTGTTCATCTCCAACTCTGGTTCAGCATACTGTACATCTCCAACTCCGGTTCAGCATACTGTACATCTCCAACTCTGGTTCAGCATACTGTACATCTCCAACTCCGGTTCAGCATACTGTACATCTCTAACTCTGGTTCAGCATACTGTACATCTCCAACTCTGGTTCAGCATACTGTACATCTCCAACTCTGGTTCAGCATACTGTACATCTCCATCTCTGGTTCAGCATACTGTACATCTCCATCTCTGTTCCGCATACTGTACATCTCCATCTCTGGTTCAGCATACTGTACATCTCCAACTCTGGTTCAGCATACTGTACATCTCTAACTCCGGTTCAGCATACTGTACATCTCCAACTCCAGTTCAGCATACTGTACATCTTCATCTCTGGTTCCGCATACTGTACATCTCCAACTCCGGTTCAGCATACTGTACATCTCCATCTCTGGTTCAATATACTGTACATCTCCAACTCTGGTTCAGCATACTGTACATCTCCAACTCTGGTTCAACATACTGTACATCTCCAACTCCGGTACAGCATACTGTACATCTCCATCTCTGGTTCAGCATACTGTACATCTCGATCTCTAGTTCCAATACTGTACATCTCCATCTCTGGTTCCGCATACTGTACATCTCCATCTCTGGTTCCGCATACTGTACATCTCCATCTCTGATTCAGCATACTGTACATCTCCAACTCTGGTACCGCATACTGTACATCTCCATCTCTGGTTCCGCATACTGTACATCTCCATCTCTGGTTCAGCATACTGTTCATCTCCATCTCTGGTTCCGCATACTGTACATCTCCATCTCTGGTTCAGCATACTGTACATCTCCAACTCTGGTTCAGCATACTGTACATCTCCATCTCTGGTTCAGCATACTGTACATCTCCAACTCTGGTTCCGCATACTGTACATCTCCATCTCTGGTTCAGCATACTGTACATCTCCATCTCTGGTTCAGCATACTGTACATCTCCAACTCCGGTTCAGCATACTGTACATCTCCAACTCCGGTTCCGCATACGGTACATCTCCATCTCTGGTTCCGCATACTGTACATCTCCAACTCCGGTTCAGCATACTGTACATTTCCTTCTCTGGTTCAGCATACTGTACATTTCCAACTCTGGTTCAGCATACTGTACATCTCCAACTCTGGTTCAGCATACTGTACATCTCCATTTCTGGTTCAGCATACTGTACATCTCCAACTCCAGTTCAGCATACTGTACATCTCCAACTCCGGTTCAGCATACTGTACATCTCCAACTCCGGTTCCGCATACTGTACATCTCAATCTCTGGTTCCGCATACTGTACATCTCCATCTCTGGTTCCGCATACTGTACATCTCCATCTCTGGTTCCGCATACTGTACATCTCCATCTCTGGTTCCGCATACTGTACATCTCCATCTCTGGTTCCGCCTACAGTACATCTCCAACTCCGGTTCAGAATACTGTACATTTCCAACTCCGGTTCAGCATACTGTACATCTCCATCTCTGGTTCCGCATACTGTACATCTTCATCTCTGGTTCCGCATACTGTACATCTCCAACGCCGGTTCAGCATACTGTACATCTTCATCTCTGGTTCCGCATACTGTACATCTCCAATGCCGGTTCAGCATACTGTACATCTCCATCTCTGGTTCAACATACTGTACATCTCCAACTCTGGTTCAGCATACTGTACATCTCCAACTCTGGTTCAACATACTGTACATCTTCAACTTTGGTTCAGCATACTGTACATCTCCATCTCTGGTTCAGTATACTGTACATCTCGATCTCTAGTTCCGCATACTGTACATCTCCATCTCTGGTTCCGCATACTGTACATCTCCATCTCTGATTCAGCATACTGTACATCTCCAACTCCGGTTCCGCATACTGTACATCTCCAACTCCGGTTCCGCATACTGTACATCTCCAACTCTGGTTCCGCACACTGTACATCTCCAACTCTGGTTCCGCATACTGTACATCTCCATCTCTGGTTCCGCATACTGTACATCTCCATCTCTGGTTCAGCATACTGTACATCTCCATCTCTGGTTCCGCATACTGTACATCTCCATCTCTGGTTCCGCATACTGTACATCTCCATCTCTGGTTCAGCATACTGTACATCTCCATCTCTGGTTCAGCATACTGTACATCTCCATCTCTGGTTCAGCATACTGTACATCTCCAACTCTGGTTCAGCATATTGTACATCTCCAACTCTGGTTCCGCATACAGTAAATCTCCAACTCCGGTTCTGCATACTGTACATCTCCAACTCTGGTTCAACATACTGTACATCTCCATCTCTGGTTCCGCATACAGTACATCTCAAACTCTGGTTCAGCATACTGTACATCTCCATCTCTGGTTCCGCATACTGTACATCTCCATCTCTGGTTCCGCATACTGTACATCTCCAACTCCGGTTCCGCATACTGTACATCTCAATCTCTGGTTCCGCATACTGTACATCTCCATCTCTGGTTCCGCATACTGTACATCTCCATCTCTGGTTCCGCATACTGTACATCTCCATCTCTGGTTCCGCATACTGTACATCTCCATCTCTGGTTCTGCCTACAGTACATCTCCAACTCCGGTTCAGAATACTGTACATCTCCAACTCCGGTTCAGCATACTGTACATCTCCATCTCTGGTTCCGCATACTGTACATCTCCATCTCTGGTTCCGCATACTGTACATCTCCAACTCCGGTTCAGCATACTGTACATCTCCAACTCCGGTTCCGCATACTGTACATCTCCATCTCTGATTCAGCATACTGTACATCTCCATCTCTGGTTCCGCATACTGTACATCTCCAACTCCGGTTCAGCATACTGTACATTTCCATCTCTGGTTCAGCATACTGTACATTTCCAACTCTGGTTCAGCATACTGTACATCTCCAACTCCGGTTCAGCATACTGTACATCTCCATCTCTGATTCAGCATACTGTACATCTCCAACTCCGGTTCAGCATACTGTACATCTCCAACTCCGGTTCAGCATACTGTACATCTCCAACTCCGGTTCAGCATACTGTACATCTCCATCTCTGGTTCAATATACTGTACATCTCCAACTCTGGTTCAGCATACTGTACATCTCCATCTCTGGTTCAGCATACAGTACATCTCCAACTCTGGTTCAGCATACTGTACATCTCCAACTCCAGTTCAGCATACTGTACATCTTCATCTCTGGTTCCGCATACTGTACATCTTCATCTCTGGTTCCGCATACTGTACATCTCCAACTCCGGTTCAGCATACTGTACATCTCCATCTCTGGTTCAACATACTGTACATCTCCAACTCTGGTTCAGCATACTGTACATCTCCAACTCTGGTTCAACATACTGTACATCTCCAACTCTGGTTCAGCATACTGTACATCTCCATCTCTGGTTCAGCATACTGTACATCTCGATCTCTAGTTCCGCATACTGTACATCTCCATCTCTGGTTCCGCATACTGTACATCTCCATCTCTGGTTCCGCATACTGTACATCTCCATCTCTGGTTCAGCCTACTGTACATCTCCAACTCTGGTTCCGCATACTGTACATCTCCATCTCTGGTTCCGCATACTGTACATCTCCATCTCTGGTTCAGCATACTGTTCATCACCATCTCTGGTTCAGCATACTGTACATCTCCATCTCTGGTTCAGCATACTGTACATCTCCAACTCTGGTTCAGCATACTGTACATCTCCATCTCTGGTTCAGCATACTGTACATCTCCAACTCTGGTTCCGCATACTGTACATCTCCATCTCTGGTTCAGCATACTGTACATCTCCATCTCTGGTTCAGCATACTGTACATCTCCATCTCTGGTTCAGCATACTGTACATCTCCATCTCTGGTTCAGCATACTGTACATCTCCAACTCTGGTTCAGCATACTGTACATCTCCAACTCTGGTTCCGCATACAGTAAATCTCAAACTCCGGTTCTGCATACTGTACATCTCCAACTCTGGTTCAACATACTGTACATCTCCATCTCTGGTTCCGCATACAGTACATCTCCAACTCTGGTTCAGCATACTGTACATCTCCATCTCTTGTTCTGCATACTGTACATCTCCATCTCTGGTTCCGCATACTGTACATCTCCAACTCCGGTTCCGCATACTGTACATCTCAATCTCTGGTTCTGCATACTGTACATCTCCATCTCTGGTTCCGCATACTGTACATCTCCATCTCTGGTTCCGCATACTGTACATCTCCATCTCTGGTTCCGCCTACAGTACATCTCCAACTCCGGTTCAGAATACTGTACATCTCCAACTCCGGTTCAGCATACTGTACATCTCCATCTCTGGTTCCGCATACCCTGTACATCTCCATCTCTGGTTCCGCATACTGATCTCCAACTCTGGTTCAGCATACTGTACATCTCCAACTCCGGTTCCGCATACTGTACATCTCCATCTCTGATTCAGCATACTGTACATCTCCATCTCTGGTTCCGCATACTGTACATCTCCAACTCCGGTTCAGCATACTGTACATCTCCATCTCTGGTTCAGCATACTGTACATCTCCAACTCCGGTTCAGCATACTGTACATCTCCAACTCCGGTTCAGAATACTGTACATCCCCATCTCTGGTTCAACATACTGTACATCTCCATCTCTGATTCAGCATACTGTACATCTCCAACTCCAGTTCAGCATACTGTACATCTCCAACTCCGGTTCAGCATACTGTACATCTCCATCTCTGGTTCAGCATACTGTACATCTCCAACTCTGGTTCAGCATACTGTACATCTCCAACTCCAGTTCAGCATACTGTACATCTCCATCTCTGGTTCCGCATACTGTACATCTCCTACTCCGGTTCAGCATACTGTACATCTCCATCTCTGGTTCAACATACTGTACATCTCCAACTCTGGTTCAGCATACTGTACATCTCCAACTCTGGTTCAACATACTGTACATCTCCAACTCTGGTTCAGCATACTGTACATCTCCATCTCTGGTTCAGCATACTGTACATCTCGATCTCTAGTTCCGCATACTGTACATCTCCATCTCTGGTTCCGCATACTGTACATCTCCATCTCTGGTTCAGCATACTGTACATCTCCATCTCTGGTTCCGCATACTGTACATCTCCATCTCTGGTTCAGCATACTGTACATCTCCAACTCTGGTTCAGCATACTGTACATCTCCATCTCTGGTTCCGCATACTGTACATCTCCATCTCTGGTACCGCATACTGTACATCTCCATCTCTTGTACCGCATACTGTACATCTCCATCTCTGTTCCGCATAAGGTACATCTCCATCTCTGGTTCTGCATACTGTACATCTCCATCTCTGGTTCCGCATAATGTACATCTCGATCTCTAGTTCCGCATACTGTACATCTCCATCTCTGGTTCCGCATACTGTACATCTCCATCTCTGGTTCAGCATACTGTACATCTCCAACTCTGGTTCAGCAAACTGTACATCTCCAACTCTGGTTCAGCAAACTGTACATCTCCAACTCTGGTTCAGCATACTGAACATCTCCAACTCTGGTTCAGCATACTGTACATCTCCATCTCTGGTTCCGCATACTGTACATCTCCATCTCTGGTTCAGCATACTGTACATCTCCAACTCTGGTTCAGCAAACTGTACATCTCCAACTCTGGTTCCGCATACTGTACATCTCCATCTCCGGTTCCGCATACTGTACATCTCGATCTCTAGTTCCGCATACTGTACATCTCCATCTCTGGTTCAACATACTGTACATCTCCAACTCTGGTTCCGCATACTGCACATCTCCATCTCTGGTTCAGCATACTGTACATCTCCATCTCTGATTCAGCATACTGTACATCTCCAAATCTGGTTCAGCATACTGTACATCTCCAACTCTGGTTCCGCATACTGTACATCTCCATCTCTGTTTCCGCATACTGTACATCTCCATCTCTGTTCGCATACTCTACATCTCCATCTCTGGTTCAGCATACTGTACATCTCCATCTCCGGTTCCGCATACTGTACATCTCCATCTCTGGTTCAACATACTGTACATCTCCAACTCTGGTTCCGCATACTGTACATCTCGATCTCTAGTTCCGCATACTGTACATCTCCATCTCTGGTTCAACATACTGTACATCTCCAACTCTGGTTCCGCATACTGCACATCTCCATCTCTGGTTCAGCATACTGTACATCTCCATCTCTGATTCAGCATACTGTACATCTCCAAATCTGGTTCAGCATACTGTACATCTCCAACTCTGGTTCCGCATACTGTACATCTCCATCTCTGTTTCCGCATACTGTACATCTCCATCTCTGTTCGCATACTCTACATCTCCATCTCTGGTTCAGCATACTGTACATCTCCATCTCCGGTTCCGCATACTGTACATCTCGATCTCTAGTTCCGCAAACTGTACATCTCCATCTCTGGTTCAGCATACTGTACATCTCCATCTCTGGTTCCGCATTCTGTACATCTCCATCTCTGGTTCAACATACTGTACATCTCCATCTCTGGTTCAGCATACTGTACATCTCCAACTCTGGTTCCGCATACTGTACATCTCCAACTCTTGTTCAGCATACTGTACATCTCCAACTCTGGTTCAGCATACTGTACATCTCCATCTCTTGTTCCGCATACTGTACATCTACATCTCTGTTCCGCATACTGTACATCTCCAACTCTGGTTCAGCATACTGTACATCTCTTCATCTCTGGTTCCGCATACTGTACATCTCCATCTCTGGTTCAGCATACTGTACATCTCCAACTCTGGTTCCGCATACTGTACATCTCCAACTCTGGTTCAGCATACTGTACATCTCCATCTCTGGTTCAGCATACTGTACATCTCCATCTCCGGTTCCGCATACTGTACATCTCGATTTCTAGTTCCGCATACTGTACATCTCCATCTCTGGTTCCGCATACTGTACATCTCCATCTCTGGTTCAACATACTGTACATCTCCAACTCTGGTTCAGCATACTGTACATCTCCAACTCTGGTTCCGCATACTGTACATCTCCATCTCTGGTTCAGCATACTGTACATCTCCATCTCTGGTTCAGCATACTGTACATCTCCATCTCTTATTCAGCATACTGTACATCTCCATCTCTGGTTCCGCATACTGTACATCTCCAACTCTGGTTCCGCATACTGTACATCTCCAACTCTGGTTCCGCATACTGTACATCTCCAACTCTGGTTCAGCATACTGTAAATCTCCATCTCGGATTCAGCATACTGTACATCTCCATCTCTGGTTCAGCATACTGTACATCTCCATCTCTGATTCAGCATACTGTACATCTCCATCTCTGGTTCATCATACTATACATCTCTAACTCTGGTTCAGCATACTGTTCATCTCCAACTCTGGTTCAGCATACTGTACATCTCCAACTCCGGTTCAGCATACTGTACATCTCCAACTCTGGTTCAGCATACTGTACATCTCCAACTCCGGTTCAGCATACTGTACATCTCTAACTCTGGTTCAGCATACTGTACATCTCCAACTCTGGTTCAGCATACTGTACATCTCCAACTCTGGTTCAGCATACTGTACATCTCCATCTCTGGTTCAGCATACTGTACATCTCCATCTCTGTTCCGCATACTGTACATCTCCATCTCTGGTTCAGCATACTGTACATCTCCAACTCTGGTTCAGCATACTGTACATCTCTAACTCCGGTTCAGCATACTGTACATCTCCAACTCCAGTTCAGCATACTGTACATCTCCAACTCCGGTTCAGCATACTGTACATCTCCATCTCTGGTTCCGCATACTGTACATCTCCAACTCCGGTTCAGCAGGGAGCAATACAGTCAAAATATGCACTGAGTTTGTCTCACTTTGGATCACATTGCAAGGCTCACTTTTTCCATATAGCTTTTCCCTAATTGTTTTATTCTATTTTGTTTAGTATGTATTTTTCTGTTTTGTTTTAATTCATTTTTTAACCTGGTGTAAGGGTCCGGCGAAGCCTTCTTTGGTGGGAGCGAGAATTGTAGAATTTTTCAGTTGGTACATTATCTTGTTCTATCTCGCGGTACCGTCCATCATCCTCATCACAGAGATCTCCAAACTGGGGAACGCATGTACGTGGATCAGAAACCGTCCAAGGAACGGACAGAAAAAGGACACTGAGTGTTTCAATGGACTGGCGCTGGGATACAGAGCATGGACCGCATGTTCAATGCAGCCCTGTGGTCATTGTAACAGTAACAAAACGGTACCAACAATGTTATGTCAAAGAAATCAGAATAGAGCTTTAAACTTGGTAAGATGTCAACATCACAAAGACAGCTAGTGCTGAGACTCGGTACCGCTTCCGGTTAATGAGATGTCCGACACCACCATTACCTTAAATACTCTGTATTCCAATATTAATATGACAGTAATGGGTTTATTTTATATCTATGTCCCTGCTTCAACACAGATGGCTCTATCAGTGTCTCAGTCGAAAACTGAGACACTGATTGAGCCACCTGTGCTGAAGCAGGGACAAATTGAGCCACATGTGCTGGAGCAGGGACATAGATATACAATAAACCCCTTACTGTCATATTAATATTGGAATACAGAGTATTTAAGGTAATGGTGGTGTCGGACATCTCATTAACCGGAAGCGGTACAGAGTCTCAGCACTAGCTGTCTTTGTGATGTTGACATCTTACCAAGTTTAAAGCTCTATTCTGATTTCTTTGACATAACATTGTTGGTACCGTTTTGTTAGTCGAAGACTGAGACACTGATTGAGCCACCTGTGCTGAAGCAGGGACGAATTGAGCCACATGTGCTGGAGCAAGGACTAATTGAGCCACCTGTGCTGAAGTAGGGACTAATTGAGCCACCTGTGCTGAAGCAGGGACTAATTGAGCCACCTGTGCTGAAGCAGGGATATCCTGAAAATCTGACTTGTTGGTGGCCCTTGAGGACTGCAGTTGAGAACCCCGGCTGTAACATTTCACCCTATGCATCTTAAACGGGGTGGGCCTGTGGTGTTACCAGCCCGTATCCAGAGTCACTGCAAGGTTTTTGCAACCACTGAGACCGGTGGGAGGGAAGGAACAGCGCAAACAAATACTCAGCATGGTCATATATCGTCTTTCCAACAGAAAAACAGAGAGATGGGAAACAAGAAACGTTAGGGATTTGCATCCACTTTCCTTCATTCAAAGTTTGCGCCCAACTATTTTAACTTGTTGAGCGTACACAGCAGACACCTGTCATCTTCCTATTAACCCTACACAGTGCTCACAAACAAAGACAGTGCCGTAGGGAAACCCAGAGAGCAACAGGGAACCCCAGAGAGCAGCAGGGAGCCCCAGAGAGCAGCAGGGAACCCCAGAGAGCACCAGGGAACCCCAGAGAGCTGCAGGGAACCACAGAGAACCGTAGGGAACCACAGAGAGAAGGGAACCCCAGAGAGCTGCAGGGAACCCCAGAGAGCACCAGGGAACCCCTGAGAGCAGCAGGGAACCCCAGAGAGCAGCAGGGAACCCCAGAGAGCTGCAGGGAACCCCAGAGAGCACCAGGGAACCCCAGAGAGATGCAGGGAACCACAGAGAGCACCAGGGAACAACAAAGAGCAGCAGGAAACCCCAGAGTGCCGCAGGGAACACCTGAGAGCAGCAGGGAATACCGTAGAGCAGAAGGGAACCCCTGAGAGTGGCAGGGAAACCCAGAGAACCATATGGAACCCCAAAGAGCAGCAGGGAACCCCAGAGAGCATCAGGGAACCCCATACAGCAGCAGGGAGCCCCAGAGAGCAGAAGGGAACCCAGACAGCAGCAGGGAACCACAGAGAGCAGCAGGGAACCCCAGAGAGCAGAAGGGAACCCTAGAGAGCAGCATGGAACCCCAGAGAGCAGCAGGGAACCCCAGAGAGCCACAGGGAACCCCAGAGAGCAACAGGGAACCCCAGAGAGCAGCAGAAAATATGTCACCCGACTGGTGGATTTTCCAGTTCCTCATTGCCAGGGCTGCAAGTGCCGCTGGGAACATCCTCTACTCATGCATTGTGGCCTGTGAATTACCCAGACTCCACAAAGGGCATCAGCCTGAGTCTGTGGGATCAAATCCTGCTTATAATGGTGCCGGCAAATGTAGTCATCAAATCCAGTTTAACTATTATTCGGTTTCTCTATGTGATTTTTCTTTATAAATGGTTTCTCAGAGAAGTGCAATTGGCCATCTTCATCTTCATCATTTATTTTTACGTAAATACAGGCCTCCACTTAATGGGGCATCGTAATACTTTACAGTCAGTTTGGGAAAAATTACAATTAAATACAATTATTTTGTTAGACAAGAAACAGACAGGAAAAGTGAGTTATAATAATACATGGTTGCAGTAAATTAACAAAGGTTAATTTATTCAGTGTACAGATTTTTCATGGATAGTCAGAGATATGATTATGGGCCTATGTAACAGTTACAGACGGGATTCATATTGTGTTATTAAGGTAGGATATGCCAACAATGTATTGTTAGAAGAGCCGCTGCCCCAACGAGCATACAATCTATAGGCAGGGTAGGTTGGAACATCGAGTACCGGAGATGAGAGGGTTGGTGAGTTTCAGCAGCAATAGAGGAGCTGTAACATTGCCAAACATCAGCTAACAGAAGCAAACTGCGACACTCTTTGGCTACCCTTCGGCTGACACCATTGGGACAACTTGCGCGTTATGTCCCAGAGATTCTTGGACATTCTCATGTTCTTTGTCACCTTCAGCATTTAGCTCAATGTCTGGCTGTGTGTCAGTGTTTCAAACACTGCCTCTTCATTTATTTATTGCGGAGGATCTCTGCCTTGTTGCCTACCCTGCTGATTGTGTCAGCACTGGAGTCTTGTGCCATCAGTGTCCCAACCATCTGGAATGTCCATCTAGAATGTCCTCTGGGAGCTGGTAGAAATCCTACTCGTGACTACACTGTGCACCTTGTACATTGTCCTAATGCTTTGGTGCTGTTTCTGTATGATTCTGAGCCTCAACTCTTTATGGCTCACCCTGACTTCTCTCTGCAGACACCTCTGGAGAATGAAACATGAGGCATCTGGCTTCAGCCATCCCCAGCTGGACATTCATTTTAAAGCAGCAAGGACAATGATGTTTCTTTTTATCCTCTCCAAGTGGATTCCTATATGGCCAGTATCATCATGGTGCTATTGTCATTCAATAGGGGAACCCATTGGGTACATTCTCTTGGTTTGTTATCCTGTTCTACCACCACAGTGCAGTCCTACATTGTCATACTCAATAACAACAATTAAGTAGCAAATGTAAGAGTATCGTTCAGTGCATTACACACTAACGCACCTATTTTTTATTGTCTAGCTGAGAAGAAGGAGGTAGGGAAATGGTGTTCTCTAAAGTCTAAGGTCTCGGAGTCAATGACTGACTCACTTGACACACAAATCCTGCACCAAACCTGTTTCCTTTACTCCTGTCCACACGTACAACAGATAAAGAGGGAATACGGCATCATGGTGATATGCATTCGTTTTTCATTATTCAAATATTACCCGCCTCTCTGTTTTGTGAACAAAACCTCTTGGATTTGCATGCGGCCGTTTGTAATAATCACACACACACACATTGCCCCCGTCCTCCTCCTCCCCCACAGAGGGGTTACACGCTCTCAGTTTGACATCCCGAGCTTCATGGCCATGTCCAATGGAATGCTTACATAGAACCATGGGCTGTGACGGCCAGTAAGAACCATGCGGCCCATTTTCCTACCCGCTGTTAAACCTCCGAACCAATTTTGTATTTAGGATTTCGCCTTGTGTCAGATATTTGCCCCACCTACTCTGGTGCAAGACTATTTCACGAATCCACCACCGGTTCCGTAAATACACGTAAGTACTTGCCACGCTCCAGCTCTGGAGCATGACCTCCCTCCTGTTCTAGTTCTTCTCTTTCTCTGAAATAGGCTTCCCTCTAATACTTTGTTGAAACCCTTTATGTGTGTAACAATCCCTTTTGTATCACTCAGTGTTTCATTATTAATAGTGACTTTGTATATGCTGTATTGAGCCTGAGAGATAAATCTGGCCTTTTCTTTGACATGTTGATGAAGATCCATGTCTGGGTTAATAGTTTCTTGTGTGGGAAAAACATTTACCCTCATTAGCTGCTACTTGGAGTTAACTACAAGGGAAGTTGTGATTTGATCTATAGTGAGTGTGCTAAAATCCATTATGCTAAATTGTTTAAGCCCATTTGGATGGAAATCAGACCAGAGGAAGCTGCCGCATCCCAGCACCTGTTCCCCAGTTCTACAGAGAGGACAAAGGCAATAAATAACAGAAAGTCAGACTCAGAAGAGGTAAATGTCTGATTTTGGTCACATTTACCAGCTGTGAGTTTCATGAGGAACGAGACACTGTGAAGATTTGCATCAAGTCAAATAACCACAGCCACAAAAACAACCTCATCAACTTCATCTCTCTCAGTCTGAGTCCTGCAGATACGTTTCAAAGTCATCTCCAAACAGCACGCCTAAGCACGATGCCTGTAACTGTGACAGTCGGGTTCCTTATTGCAGTGATTGAATGTGCAGCTGGGATCATCCTCAATTTCTACATTATGACTGTGAACTTCTTTGACTGGAAAAGGGGCCACAGACTGAGCCCATGTGATCAAATCCTGGTTAATATGGCACTGAACAATGTGTTCCTGCAGTGTGGACTGAACATGGAGGCATTACTCTCTGTGTGGTTCCCTGGATTGATGATGTACAGACATGTGTATATAATCATATCACTTTTACTGATGTTCCTGATTTATTTTAGCTTCTGGCTCACTGCCTGGCTCTGCATCTACTACTGCCTGAGAATTGTCAGCTTCAAACACCATCTCTTTATCCTTCTGAAGTTCAGGATTGCTGCTGTGATGCCAAAGCTGCTTCTGGTGTCAGCAGTGGGATCTTTTGCCATCAGTATCCCATGCATTTGGGAAGTCCATGTAGGAACTCTCCTGGGAACGGGAAATGTTACAGCCAGCCACTTTGTGAATACTACATCCTTTAATTTTAGTTTTCATTACAAATCCATTACCATTGCGTTAGGGTGCTGTTTACCTTTTCTCCTGGCCCTCTTCTCCATTGCTCTCACTCTGACTTCTCTGTGGACACATTCCAGGAGAATGAAGAAGAATGCCTCTGGCTTTAGCCCCCACCATATGGATGCTCATTTCAGAGCAGGCGGAATTATGGTACTTCTTAGCATCCTGTATGCAGCTTTTTACATCACTGGGGTAACTGTGTTGGCCTCCCCAGTGATTGTTCCAGGGATTTGGGAGATAATATCTTTTTTCTTTATATTAATCTACCCTACAGCCCAGTCCAGCATTGTCATCATGGGAAACACCAAGCTAAGGACCACCTGCCTACGGACCCTCCATTGCACCAGACGCATCTGATTGGCACCGTCAAGTATCTCCAACTTGATTACATATTCAAATGAAACTTTACCTAGAATTACATAACAAAACTGTTAAAATCATCTCTTTCAAACTATAACGTAAGATAAAGAAGATCCATTATTTTGTCTTAGCTTTATGTCTCACTTCGTGATTGTTCGAATGATAATACAAAATACAATGCGAAAGTACTGTACTGTAACTTCCACACATGATATGAGTGTACAAGTTTAGTGTCCTTCTAAGCGATATGTCTCAAGCATGATGCAAATGTGAGGCTTACTCTGTCCCTTTTCTGTTCTGTACCCTATATTTACCCTATATAAAACATGACATTAATAAAACACCTGTGTGATGTTATTAGTGGAGTAAAATCTGTGTTCCCCATGCAAACAATAAACACAATACCCTAGTAAGTATCATAGAACAGAGGACTGTGTGATTTTAAGATGATTATAAGATTTTGGACCCCAGAAAACCTGTGAGACAGGTAAGCACTACAGAACCCTTTGTGGTCAAGTTAATTTGTATAAGAGGTTCTCCACTTTTTACATCATTTATCATAGGGTCATAAGAGGGTGCAGAGAAGCCTCCCACTACCAGATCTAAAACAGTTTGCCATCTGTCGTTTGGTCTCCAGACAGTTGGCCACCGGGGGAGCTGGCCACTGCAGAGACCCGAAGAGACTAGGAGATTTTGCCGATAACTGTAATCTATGACCTTAACCCCTAAACCCTAACCCTAATATTACTAAATATAAACCTTAATCCTAAATAGAGATGGGAGAATTTGGGGGAGAATTTGGATCCGGTGCGGATCGGACGGTTCCTTTGGTCGGCGGATTTTAGCGTATCAATCTCAAAAAGGGCGATTCATGTTTGGCAGATTTTTTATTATTACCAATATACTCAGCGGATTCCGCGACCCGTGAACGGATTTGTAGAACAGACTCCGCGGATTCTGCGACACGCGGACAGATTTGTAGAATAGACTCCGCGGATTCTGCGACATGCGGACGGATTTATAGAATACACTCTGCGGTTTCCGTGACCCGCGGACCGATTTGTAGAACAGACTCCGCGGATTACGCAATCCGTTGGCAGATTCAGATTTCTGAATCCGCGGATTCTATAAATCCATTCACGGGTTATTTCCAATGGCGGTTTTTGATGAATCAGCGCAGATTGATGAGCGCAGTTCGTACTCACATGTTCCTGGAATGTCTCAAGTTCACCAAAATGGTGCATTAACCGGTAGTAGAATCACTTGTTTCAGAGCAGAGCAGGACTGCAGGGGAGGTGCGCCATCTAGTGGTCTTACCCGGAACTTCCAGTGTCTACAGCTAGAGCTCTCCTCACCTTGTGCTCTGCCTCCAGAGATTCTTCTATGGGGCCCGCTGCCACTGCACAATCTCCCACTGCCTGTGCCCAGCCAGGTCAGCATGGAGGAGGGGAGGAGGAGATGTGAGAAGGGCTGAGGGAGATGTGAGGGAGATGTGAGAGGGACTGGAGAATGTTTATAAACCGGGAGCTACACAAACCGCATTATAAGCGGATTCGCATTGTAGAGGATAGAGCTATAACGGGGTTGAGCTGTATATACCGTAGTAACATATTTGAAAAGCGAAACATTATTTTACAGGCAGACGCAATAGGGTCTATTCTAGTAGCTTCGATAACCAACTTATCGGCGTTTTTGAGCAGTTCTCGCAAATATAATATGGGCATGATTTGCCACTATGACAGTCAATGGACAGCACAAAAAATACACGACAAATAAAAAAAACAATCAGCAAAAAAAAACACAAATAAAATAACAATTGGCAAAAAATACACAACTAAAATAACCAATCACCAAAAATAACACAATAACAAAAATCAATCACTAAAAAAACCACAAGAACAAAAATCAATCACTAAAAAACCACAATAACAAAAATTAAGAATCCAAAAAACAACAAAAATGAAGCATCAAAAAATACAATTAAAAAAAACAAGCAATGTTTTTCTTACTTTTGTCGTTTTCTCCCTCCGATTCCAGTAGCAAAAGCAGGAACCTCTTGACATTTGACGCAATCTTCTTCTTCTTCTTCTTCCTCCCAGAAAACAGGGTTATGAATTCGCTGGGGGTAGTTGCTGCTCGTAGGCACATTTCCCATTGGCTAGTTCTGGCCACCCGGCTCTGATTGGTGGCCAGTCCCTGTTCCATGTAAGTCATAGAACACCGAAGTATATGTAAGGGGCTGCGCAATCAGAGCTCTCTCAGTCTTCCAGACTTAAAGGTAACCTTGGAACTTGGTCCCAGGTGTTGTATTCGCAATAGTAAAGCACTAGGTATTGGGGTGCCAGGGAAGACTAGCCTAGCTGAGGACAAGCTCTGAGGAATAATGTTACTTGTGCCAGGTTTATTCCAGTGACGTGGAGTGGACAGGGTTAACCTTTGCTGAAGCAGGTGCCCTAGTTGAGGCTAGTTTTCAACCCCAGATCCCCAGGAAGTGTATTCTGTCTGTATTTTGTATTGCATTGTGTGTACACGGATTTACCTGACTAAACCTCATTTTATTCCACCATCTTGTTTTGCCTAGTGAATGAGCCCTGAAAAATATAAATGTGTTTAAA
Source organism: Ascaphus truei (assembly GCF_040206685.1). Taxonomy (NCBI): domain Eukaryota; kingdom Metazoa; phylum Chordata; class Amphibia; order Anura; family Ascaphidae; genus Ascaphus; species Ascaphus truei. The sequence continues at coordinate 60,671,995 of NC_134493.1, forward strand.
GTGCAGGTCACCCATGGCACTCTCTTTCTATCTTTATTTTTCTGTTCATTTCCTGGATTGGAACATTGCACCCGGAAAAAAACCACGCCGACTAAAGACATTTTTGAGGATTTGAGAGAACCTACATTTTTTAGACAGAAAGGAGTCACATTTTTACTGTGTTCTTATAATTGTCAAATACAGGTGCTCTGGTATGTTTTCAGCATGTACCCAGTATGTAGCTGGGTCTTGTTGGTGATTGCCCAAGATTGGTTTCAGAATACTCGTCGGCACTACAGTATGTTTTAATGGTCCCATTATAACATTATATTATCACTGGTGAACACCGCCTTAAGATCCCTGATTGATTATAGCGCTATTATGAATGTATTTTTCTTTTTTACCATATATAATGTTATACAGGTGGTCTCTCTCTTCCGAAGGTACTCCTGACTGGCTGTTGGGTCGAATGTCATGGGTCCCTGACACTGCTCCTTGCCCTTAATAAAATCTATTTAAAAAATATTTTTTTTTAAATGAAGTGTTTTATCTCAACATTGGAACATCAGTAACATTAGTTAGCAGTATAGAAAAAAAGGGGTTACCGGCACCTTTAAAGTCCATATAGTGAATAACAACCAATCACTTGGAATGTCCCAATAATGTCCTTATGATGAATGGGCAGAGATGAATAGATAATTCTCACCATGCAGCAGTAAATATGTGGAGAAAAATAAAACAAATTATAGTGCAGTATGCCAATCAATGTTGATAAAAACAATGAACACTAACAACACAAAACACTCATGACAAACAAACAAAACAAATAACAAAAAGGCTTAAAAATACACAAAGCTATTTAATAACACATATACGTGGTTCCGGAGGATAACAAACAATTGCAGAAGGTCCAGAGGGGTAAAATTGAGACCCTACTTACAACACAGTAGTTAAATGCAGGCAATGGAGATGAAAATCACACTGGTAGTCTAGTGATGACCGGAGCTCCTTCCATGTGTCCCCGCGTGCTCAGCATGTATGATGACGTCACTGGAAGGCAGGACGACCGGGCGGATATGACGTCACAAGCCGCAGGACTTCCTGGAACAATGCTCCCTTCTCTTTTCTTCCCCCTAAGACTTGGATCGTCTTCCTTTTTCGTTATTAGTTAGAAGTAGTAATTCTGCAGAAAACAAATATAAAAAAAAATATCAAAAATATATTTTGGGAGTTAAGAACTATTGCCTGCGTGAAACATCTTTCTACATTATGTGTCCTCCCCTCTCGCAGCTGTATTAAATGGAGTGTTTGGTCTTGTGTTATATTTTTTTTGTCTATTGTTTTTATATGTAATTATTTCTGTTAGCCAATGTTACTGATGTTCCAATTTCCGCCTCATCACAGAGACATCGCTCCAGCAGAGATGTTCTCTAACATGGAAGTTTTTTTAACATTTGTTAAATTGTTTTATTAAGTTACTGTAACAGGGGACTTATCCATGTTCACAAATGTGCCTCTAATCCAGCAGTGTGGTGGTTAACTGCTGGTAGCAAATTAACTATCACCACCTGCCTGATTACAGGTAGTAGAAAAAGCCTGTCTTGTGAGACAGGAAGTGACTCCTTAGCTCATACGTGTGAGCTGACCTTTGGAGACAGAGACCAGGTTCCTGAGTCTCCCAGGAGAGACTGACCAAGAGAACACACATCTCTGGAGCTGACCGGTCTTGAGCTCTGCCCAGCATAGCTGATTGCAAGACACCAAATAAGACTTCTAAACCTGGATGCTGATTTTCTGTGCACGCACGGGTGCGGTTCCAGGAGAGCAGAGAAGCTTACTCTACGGCAGCTAACAGATAAGACTTTCATTATTAAGAGACTGCTTATATCTGCTTATTTCATGCTATATGTTTTGGGGCTGCGAGACATGCTTTACTAAGGGAGATGTGAATTTATTGCATAGGATTTCACTAGAAATACTCCCAAGTGAATAGAAGCTTTGTCCCCACCCCCCCGTGTTTGGATGATTTCCTGATAAAAAGGAAAAGGCACAATAAAGCCTATTATAATTTCACCTTATAAAGTCTCCAAATTGTGTACCTCTGTGAACGTCCATCTACATATGGTGTCCGAGGTTGGGACAAGAGGTGTCTTTGTAGTTTAAAAGGACCGGAGATTTTTATGTGATTTTTTTTTGTTATGCTTTTTGCCTACAAACAAGCCTGAGCAACTTAGAAAAAAAAAAAAAAAAAAACCTCATGCAACAGAGATCAGAGTTAAAGGGATACACACTACTGAAACTTACACTGCATTGAAATTTACAAAAACACAGATGGACTCTTTGCCCCAATCCCAAGAGGAGAGAGACTGCTGAAACAGCTAATCCTTTTTTGCCTATCACAAAGTGTAATATGGTCATTGAAATAGGGGTTTTTGCCTTCCAGCCATAGTCGGGGTTCAAGAAGTGAGTCAGCCCTTAAAAAGGGATAGGTGTTTGTTGTTTTCAAAAGTTTTACTGAAGCAGTGAATACAGATGGTGACCCACGAGTGGTACTGATTTTGCAAATAAAGGTTGCCACACCGCATAGTGCTACCAGCTGTGAATGGAGTATATGCAGAAAAGTGTGAAAATTGATACAAGACTGTGCTGAAGCAGGGGAATTTTTGGCAGACAAATGCTGAGTGTAAAATTGCCCTATAGGGGAAAAGGTGATTTCTGAACTGTGTAAAAGGTTTTTCAAAACCAATTCCTGCAAAGAATGTTTTTTTTTCTGCAAGTAAAAAAAAAGTCTGCCAATATATATCTTGGGAGCAAAACAGACACCCAAAGTGTGACGTGTGAATGCCATAATACCCAAAGATAAGACTGAAAATTACTGAACTCAGGCAGAAAACCAAATTCTGTTGCTGCAGCGGAGGGATTGCCCCTAGCAAGTAAATGGTGTAACGCAAACAGAAGTTTTTACCTAGCAACCACACATTCAGCATACCTAATGAGAGATTAAACCTAGCAAGTAAATGGTGTAAAACATATAGACTTTTTTTACCTAGCAACTGCACATCTTGTATACCTGATAAGAGAAAATGCATGCACAGTACTGCTGATATTAAAAAAATAATAATAATAATTACCCAAGAAAGAAAAGTCTACAGAGATGCCTGTGAGAGCTACAACCTCTACAAGAAAAATATGCCCATCTGTAGGACTACCACAATTGGGGGTTCTAGCAAATACAGTGGCAACAGCTGCAATAGCGCCTCCTGAGGTCAGGAAGAAAATTACACCTGATAGCCTAATAATGGAGGACAAGATGCAGCGCTCTTGTAATGAACCCTACCCCACGGAAGAGTGGCCCTTCCAGTCTAATAAAGAGGAAGACATCTCTGACGGGGAACCCGAACCGAGTCACGCCCACAAAACACCCCAAGAATGGTGGGGGTGCCTGAACTCGGCACGAACAGAAAAGACCGCTCCCTTTGATGACGAATATGATCAGCAGGAGACAGAGCGGGACCAGTGGATCACCGAATATTTCCGACAGCTATTACAGTTGCAAGAAAAGCCGGGTGGATCCAGTGATGCTGCTAAAATTTCAAATGAAGATGGAGACCCCAATATCCCTGAAGGGACGGTGTCATCCAAATCAAAAAGGCGGAAAAAGAAAAAGAAAAGCGGTTCTTCACTTACCGTGGAAAGAACAGACACGTCCGCAGATCCTGTGGAGGAAAAGGGGGACCGAGCTGCCCTGCAGCCTAGAGAAAATGGAGAATTCGTCCCGCGGTTAACCAAATATCCAGAGGGCCCAAGGCAGAAGTCGTGTACCCCAAAGAAGTGTCTGTCCGGTGCCACCAGTGAGGAACCCTCAACCAACCATCCCAGGGAAGTGGAGCCGGAACCAGTGAGTGACGATCCCTTGACCAGCCCTGAAGATGTCCTGAAAAATGCCAGGCATGACTGTGATATGCTCCGTGAACAATTGAAACAAAAGGAAGATGGTTACACAGAGCTACAGAAAATCAACGTGAAGCTACAAAAAGATGTTCTCACAATTTACTCTTTAGCCAGGACAGAATTGGACGATCTCAAGACTGAGCTAGATACTGCAAATGCTACTATTTCCACCATGGATGAAAAGCAGAGCCAATCTGATAAAATGGTGGCTACGCTAAAGCGGAAGTATGAGGAGGCACTGAAGCAGATGACAGTCTTCCAGCAAGAGGTTCACACTCTTCGCATAGAGCTGAATGACTCACAACAGGAGGTCAACAGTGTCCGGATAGAGCTGGACGTATCTCAGAAAGAGGTTCAGACACTCCGCAGAGCACTGGATGCCTCACATCATGAGACCAACAGCTGCCGCACAGACCTGGAGGTTTCCAGAAAGGAACTACACAGTCTCACTGAGGAGCTGGACATTTCAAGGGATGCAGAGCACCGACTGCAGAACCAACTGCAAGGTCTGCGTACACACCTCCAGTATGCTGAGTAGAAGCAGCAAATGCTACAGGAAGAAAAACTGCAGGCTGATAAAGAGGTACAAGCGCTGCAGGAATGTCTGAATACCCAGTACGTCCCCACAGAGCAGTATGAAGAGCTAAAGGCCACGCTGCATGTCACCAGAGCATCATTGGAGGCGGATCTTCGATACCATTACTCTGTATGAGAGGGAGCGTGAGAAGGCTCAGAAACTGGAGCAATATCTGGAGAGACAGAGAGACTGTTCCATTCCCTTGAGTCAGTTCACCAAGGAGAAAACAGACGCAGCGGCAACCTTGATGACAAAAATTACAGAGCTCCAGAATATGAAGGAGACACTGATACAGACTCAGAGAAAGCAAAGTGCACAGATAAATTCCCTGAGAAGAGACTTGCAAGACGCACTCAAAAACCAGGGATCTCTCGCGGATGAGATTACAGTCCTACAAGGATAAGTATTGACCCTGACTAAGCATCAGTATCCCACAGCCTCAAAAAGCCATGAAGATAAGGGTACAGTGAGAGCTGGGAATACCGCTCATCTGAAAGACAAGGTTGCAAAATTTGAACCACCTAATCAAGCACTAGCAAAACATTCAGCCACCCAGCAGGCAACAAAAGAATGTACTCGTGCTGGATTAAAACCAGAAGAATCCTTAGCTGATTAAGCTGAAAAGATGGGACATTCTCTGGAAGTGGTTGTGGAATTGCAACTTAATCTAAAAGGGGCTGAAATAGCAACCCCATTGAGTGGGAAAAAGGCAGAGAGACAGCTTCAAGAGTGGAAAACTCAAAGGGCTGTTTTTAAACGCTCTGCAACTGCTGCCATACAGTATGCCTACAATAAGATGAGCACCCGACGCGAGGGAAATCTCATGACCGCGCACGTAGAAAAAAGACTATACTTGGAAAAAGTCCTCCTCGAGCGACTGAGGGGGGCTGATTTCAAACAACTTCAGGAGAGACACGAATAAACTGGAGAATGGGCTCCAATCCCAGCAGGACTAAGGGTTCTCTTCCTCCATCCACTCTCATTCAAGTCACAGAGATATCTAGAATGAGAGTGGAAGGATGGGCTTTGGCCATGGCAAGCCCGAGCTTCCCACAAATAGGGGAGGTATGTAACAGGGGACTTATCCCTGTTCACAAATGTGCATCTAATCCAGCAGTGTGGTGGTTAACTGCTGGTAGCAAATTAACTAGCACCACCTGCCTGATTACAAGTAGTAGAAAAAGCCTGTCTTGTGAGACAGGAAGTGACTCCTTAGCTCATACGTGTGAGCTGACCTTTGGAGACAGAGACCAGGTTCTTGAGTCTCCCAGGAGAGACTGACCAAGAGAACACACATCTCTGGAGCTGACCGGTCTTGAGCTATGCCCAGCATAGCTGATTGCAAGACACCAAATAAGACTTCTAAACCTGAATGCTGATTTTCTGTGCACGCACGGGTGCGGTTCCAGGAGAGCAGAGAAGCTTACTCTACGGCAGCTAACAGACAAGACTTTCATTATTAAGAGACTGCTTATATCTGCTTATTTCATGCTATATGTTTTGGGGCTGCGAGACATGCTTTACTAAGGGAGATGTGAATTAATTGCATAGGATTTCACTAGAAATACTCCCAAGTGAATAGAAGCTTTGTCCCCCCCCCCCTGTGTTTGGATGATTTCCTGATAAAAAGGAAAAGGCACAATAAAGCCTATTATAATTTCACCTTATAAAGTCTCCAAATTGTGTACCTCTGTGAACGTCCGTCTACAGTCACGCTATGGAGCATGCGCTTCTTTTTCTTTTCTTTTTCTTCAGGTATTCCCGTATTTCAGACTCTTTGTATTTGTCAGGTGCTCTATAAAATTATTATAATAACTGCATCTCCTCATATCACCCGATCCTGCTGGGAGTATTAATGTCATCTATCACATTTGAATCTTTCCAAATAAAATGTTCTCTTCATCAAAGTTATTTGGAAATGCAAATGAAAGTCACAGAGCTGCCACCTCCGGGTAACGTTATACTGGTACTGAGTGAGGCCTTCAACGGGGCTTGGAAATGGGTAAAACTGGACTTGCAAATGGATAAAACTGGGTTTGGAAAGGGATAAAACTGGGTTTGGAAATGGATAAAACTGGGTTTGGAAGGGGTTCAGGGAAAATTCCCTAAAAGAAGAATGAAAAAATACTTAGAATGTTTATATTGTTGAAAATGCTCCTTAGAAACCATATTGTTCAAAATTACCAAGAAGCCACCAAAACAGTATTTCCTAGGAGGACAATGGCGGCCAGCATTGTGTACGTTGCCACAAATAACATTTCAGGAAGATAGCTTGTGAACGCACACACCTAGAAAGGGAAAAATCTCTGCAGAGAACATTAAAAGTCTCCGGCTGTTTGGCTTCTCACTGTGTTAAATAATTACACCCATGTTATAATGTAAGTCCCTATATCTCATAGGTCTGTTCATGTTGGGCGCAGCGGTCAAGGTGAGAGCTATATACATTTAGAATTTACGCTGCCCCTCCCTTAGCCCTGTATATAACCTTTAGGTAACACTTAGGTGTCCAGATTGGGAATGTAACCAATAAATAAACTGTTTCAATATCTTTCATTAGACTATTAGCGGGACACGTGAATGTGGAAAATATATATGTGTAAAACATTGCTGTAAATAAAATAACTAATGTATGCTATTTATGGGTTGGGATCCTCCAAATGTTGCTCCAAAAATTAAAATGACAAGTTCATTAAACTTTCTGATTTCAATTTTCTCTGAAGCCGGAAGCACATTTTAATTCTAAATTCAGGAGAATGACTGATACAGCCCAAATAAAGGTTTGGTGACAGAGATGTGACCAGAGAGCTCTCATATACAGGATCGGGAACACAGAAAGAAGACACCAGGACATTTGCATGTGCTTTGCACACACGTTTAGTTTATCCCGGCTCTGCCCCATGTGCCAGTCAGATACCGAGGCATCAGGTGTAACACTCATACATCAGAGAGGAAGAGCAGTAACACACGCAGAAGAGCAATATGCTGACTTGGGTTCAAATATTGGTGTTAACCATCAGTACAATTGAAACCATAGCAGGCACCATCTTCAACTTGTGTATTATGGCTGTGAGCTACAGAAACTGGAGAAAAGATATCAGCCTGAATCTATATGATCTAATCCTACTTAGTATGGGACTGTCTAATTTAGCCGTGCTTTGTACTATAAATACAAAATTGGTCCTGCTCCTTGTCCAGTCTCACATCCGGTTCTACAGTGAGATCTGCTCAGCTCAGAATTTTCTTGGGAGGTTTCTAATTTGCTTAAGCTTCTGGCTCACTGCCTGGCTCTGTGTCTACTACTGCATCAAAATTTCCAACTTCATGCATCGTCTCTTCCTCCGAGTGAAGCTATGGGTTTCTTCTGTGTTGCAGAAGCTGCTGCTGATGTCAGCCGTGGGATCCTTTATTATAAGTGTCCCATCACTGTGGACTTGCCATCAAATAGATTGCCAGGAAAATAACACCCACAGTCTCACAGCCAACTGCAGTGCGGTCAGTGAAACACCTGCTTTTAATCTCTCTGACATAGTCATTGTGACCGTGCTAGGATGCTGTTTGCCCTTCCTGCTATCCCTCATTTCAATTGGGCTCACACTGACTTCTCTCTGGGGACACGTCTGGAGGATGAAGCAGAAGACATCAGACTTCAGCATTCCCCGGTTACAGGTTCATTCCAGAGCAGCCAGGACCATGATACTGCTTGTTGTCCTCTCCATGTCTCTTTGCATAACAGAACTCTACCTCTTCTTCTTTCCCTATGGTGTAGAAGACTTTTCGACAATAATCTGCAGGTTCTTTAGCCTGTGCTACCCCACAGCACAAGCCTTCCTACTAATCCAGGGGAACACCAAGTTAAGGAGAGTATGTCAGGGGCTCCTACACTGCATTAACCCTTTGGGAGCCTCATAACATAGTGTCTATGTCACAGACTTTCGTTTTGTAGAGGAGATCGGGTTCCGCGCTCATGTGCAGAGCAAAGTGCGACCTATTAATAAAGAAGTGTATCCCGTTTATTGCGACGCAGACTTATTTTGGGACTGAACACATTTTATGTAGCTGCTTTTGCGAGTCCTCTGGAAGTGGGATCCAGTCTCTGACCCCACGGTTCTGGCTGGATTTATTACTGTACTTTAGTTAATACTTTGTGTTGCTGTCACATCCACATTAGTTTCTTCATCATGTAATGAGCCACTTACACTGCGGGTGTCTGTAACACAATAAATATACAACTGCTAGAAATAAATGTGCTCCCTTGTTTGTGTTTATAGACAGGTAATTGTACAGAGGGAAGTTACCGATGTAACAGCAGAACCAGAGAAGGAGCTAATGTCTCTCACTCGCCCAGGACTGGGAATGTATATAATATATCTAATTCCATACTGACAGGAAGGTGCTGTCTGTCACATACATCTTGTCACAGAAAGTCTAAGGAACACACACACGGCACCAAATATATAATGCAACGTGAGGCTCAGTTTAGATTTTTTTTACCTTCTTACACAATCGTCCAACTTTGTTAAATAAAACCCATGAAGTGTCAATGCAATGATTTACCCAGCGCCTCCTTATACTCACTGAGAGAGCCAGGAAAGCATTCAGATTATTAGACCATCGGAGGAGAGACGCGCTACGGGGGAGAAGATCTTGGGACCTCTGTTCTAAGATCATGTATTAATTATTTTAGTGCATCAAGTTTTAGTGCAGAAATATAGTTCAAACCTGTGAGTCTATGCGTATGTATGACAGTCACTGTCACTATAAGGTCAGGCAATAGTTAAACCTCATGTGCAGTACGGCAACCAAGAGGTTAACCTGTTTTCTGACCGGCCTTTTTAGTCAGTCTGTGTTTCCTCGCAATACAGACGTGTGACACAAAACTTAACGTGTTCCTGGATTGAGGGATAGAAAACTAAGCACATGGATTCTGTTTGTTAGGAAAGATACAAGATTATTGTGACGGTAGGGAAAATATGGCAGCTGTCAATAAAGGTGAACCCTGCCATTACCTGTCCATAATACAGTTGTATTATGTATATCCATGCATTATGTCTTAGCCTGGTCCCAGCATCTCAAGAACGTGGGGTTAACTTTAAGTTCAGTTGGGAAGTTGCAGAGCTTTCTGCGACCTTTCCATGTCACTCTCTTCATGTTGCTCTTTTTATGTTGCCTTTCTATCCACCAATCAGGGGCTGGGCTGGTAGGCAGCACCTGGCCCTGAATGTTGCAATATGGTGGGTTAAGTGTATAACAGTAATAGTGGAAAGGGAAACCTCTAGGTAGCTTCAGCTCAGCTTTGCCTATTTGTTCTCATTTTTGGCTGAGAGGATTCCAGCTGCAGTGCCAGATCCTGTACCAGTTCCAGGCAGGAGGTCCAGACTGGTCAGGTCAAAGACCAGTTCCTGTAAGCACTGCAGTGCAGGATATAAGGAAACATCTCCTTAGGGAGGTCCCTGCGACTAGACCTGCAGGGTACCCCCAGTTTCCCCAGTTGTGAGTATGTGTGTTGTCTGTTTATATGTTAGTTGTGGATACTTTTTTCCAAAAATTAATTTTATAAACTCTTGTGTTTCTGTCTGGCAAGTTGATCTGTGGTATTAGTTCTGTTCTCCCGTAACAATTATCACTGTTCATATTAATCTGACATGGGGGGGAGGAGGGCTGTTGATGAGTTACAGGGGGAGGGCTGTTGATGAGTTACAGGCAGCAGAAGGTGTCACAGATGAAGATGTTTATCTGGGCGGGGGGGAGAGCTTCAGAAAATGATCATTTACATTCCTAATCCCAGTTGAAAGAAAGAACATTCTAACCATATCATAACAAAGTGATTTTCTATAATATAATACATGCTCATTTCCAGCCTCAGTTGTAACAGATATAAATATGTAAACTGTAAGAATACACAGTCCTGGTTCTATAAAATGTTGGAGGATACAGTGTTTGTACGTATCCGCTTTATGATTTTCCCCCTCAGGAGTATAAAGAGGACCTGGGGAGCGTACAGTATGCAGGCCTTACAATCCCCTCAATACACAGGTGCGGGGGCATTAATCTGGTGATTATGGGGGGAGTTATAGAGTATTTTATATTCTCTATTTAAATGATAAACTAGGGGGGGACCAGGGAAGACATGGGGGTACCAGGGGAGGCCGGGGGGGCTATGGAGGAGCAATGGGAGACCAGGGGTGGTCCAGGGGAGGCCAGGTGGTGCCAGGGGGGACCATGGGGGGGACAAGAAGGCTCCAGGGGAGGGTGTAGCGCATCCAGGGGAGATCAGGGGGTCCAGGGGAGACTAGAAGGAGACCAGGGGAGGCCAGGGGGATGGGGGAGACCAGAGGAGAGCAGTGGGATTCAGGGGGACCAGGGGAGAACAAGGGAGACAAGAGGGGGCATGGGAGACCCAGAGGGACCAAGGGGGGCAGGGGACACAAGGGGGGAAAGGGGAGACAAAAGGGTTGGGGCAGGGGAAACAAGGGGGCATGGGAGACCAGGGGAGGCTAGCAGAGACCAGGGGTGATGGGGTAGACTAAAGTAGGGCTGAGAGGGCCAGGAGGGACCAGGAGAGAGCCAGGGGAGCCAGGTGAGACCCGGGGAGGCCAAAGGATGCCAGGGATGGGCAGGGGGGCCAGGGGATACCAGGGGGGACTAAAGGAGAGCCAAAGGGCATGGGTAAAACAGTGGAGACCAGGGGAGGCCAGAGGGGTGGGCGGGGGAGAACAGGGGGGACCAGGGGTGAGCCAGGGTGTTCAGGGGAGACCAGAAGGGTCCAGGGGAGGGCCAAGGGGAGTTGTGGGGGGGCAGGGGAGCCCACAGGAGGCCAGAGTATTCCAATGGGAGGCCATGGGGAGGCCAGGGGGGGCATGGCAGACCAGGAGGGGTCCAGGGGAGGCCATAGAGGGACCATCGGAAACAATGGGGGGTCCAAGGGAAACTAGGGGGGCTAGGGGAGGCCAGGGAGGAGCCAGAGGGGTGGGAGGGGAGACAAAAGGGGGACGGAGGGTTGGCAAGAGAGGGCATGGGACATTTCTACCTGCTCTTTTGCAGGATTGATAAGAAAGGATGGGCTTCACGGCTCAGAACCTGGCTGCATGCCTGTGGTGACCAGATTTGTCGAGCACTATATATATATATGTAGTGGTATCAGTACCGTGTTAGCCGAGCTTCAATAATCAAAAAATAAATAGATGATACCGTTCTGTGGCTAACAAAATGCTTTTATTTGTGCGAGCTTTCGAGATGCACTGATCTCTTCTTCCGGTGATGTTACAATGAATGAAGCAAGCAAAAGCTATACTATAAACAGTGTCTATTGGAATGTTATCTGTGCTGGTCCTTCCCCCGGTGTGGATGTGTTTTATGGCTGGAGGTGTCAAAAGGTTACTGAAAGCAAGTGATGAAAGAGTGTGTATGTGTATCAGTGTGACTAAAAATTTATGGAGAGCCCACAGTATATACAGTGCTTTACAAAAGGTGTGTGTGGAGTGGGAGTGGATATAAATGGTGTGGGTGGGTGTGGAAATGTGAGAGTTAGTAGCACAACTAAAAGTGTGTGTGGATACTTTGTGGTCCCTATTGGTGTATAGGGATGGAAAAACAAGGAGTATAAGTATGTGTATATATATATAAACACATAATACAATAGTATTATGGACAGGAAGGGAGGAAGGGGTAATGGCAGGCTTGACCATTATTAACAGCAGCCATATTTACCCCTACCAACAAAATAACTATCTAAATAGTATGTAAATATTGCTGATATATTCTCTTTGAGGCTACCCAAAGGGTCTTACCACTTTTAAATACTGAGACTCCTATACAAATGTTACCAGTGCACACTTGATGGGGCCTATTCACAAAGATGTGACTCATGGTTTAAAGCAGGGGTGGGGAACGTCAGGCCCGAGGGCCGTGTATGGCCCTTGAAATCATTTGGTCTGGCCCTGTTAAGGCAACTGCTATAACCGGGGTCGCGCTAATTTAAAAAAAACGGTCGCCGCACGCCTGATCAGGAGGAGGGAGGAGGTGGTTTGAGGCGCCAGCAGCCACCGTATTTCTCCCGTACTCCCCCCGCACTTCCCCCATTCTTCTCCAGCAGTTACCCCCGCACTTGCCCCAGCATCCGCCCTATATGATCCCCCCAGCAGCAGCAGCAACTACCAGAGGTAGGGAGGCGGGGTTCTGTGTGCCTACATGCCTGCTGTGTGCCTGCCGTGTGCCTGCCTGTCTGTGTCTGTATGGCCCGCGAACAATGTTATAAATATCCAAATGGCCCTTGGCAGAAAAAAGGTTCCCCACCCCTGGTTTAAAGGGTGATAAATGGCTTTATATCACCCATAAACAGTAATAAAAAAAAGAACTTGTACAATAAGCCAAAAAATAGCAAACCCGCTGTTTTTTGCCAGTAATAGCTATTCAACAAACAGTGATAACTTGATCGTACTATAAAAGCTCGCCATCTTTTTTCACCAGCTAAAGGCTGGCGCAAAAGAGATTGAGACATGCATAAAAGCATTAAACAAAAATCTGCACAGTAATGATACCAGAGGCCGGCGGGGGATTCCGGGTGGTTCCTGTGGGTGCCTTGGGGCCCCACGGGATGTCTGGGGGTCCTCCGGTGGTCTCCGCAGGTATCCGGGGCCTCCAGGTGGTCCCCATGGATGTCCACGGGTCCCATGGGGGTCTTGGGTTTCCTTGGGTGATCCCTGCGGATGTCCATGTGGTCCCCGTGGGTGTCAGAGAGCCCAACAGGGGTCCTCGGGTGGTCCCCGCGGGTGCCTGGGTGTCCTCACTGGCCTTCAGTACCAATCCTGTGCCGACAAAATTAAATGTGCAATACACTGTTTTAAAGACCCATCTCCCCCCCAACACATACAGTACAGTATTGGGCAAAATTACTATTATCCAGATATGGATAATAGTGCATTTGCCAATTTAAAATAAACCTTCAACCAGCAGCATAAAGTAAATAAAATTTGCACTTACCCCTGCCAGCCTGCCAGGATGAAGGCTGTCCTCATCCTCATCACCGTCCTTGTCCTCCGTTGCCAGAAACAATGCTATAAAAAATACAATATAATGGCCCCTAACCCCTTAATCAATTTAGCGATTAGTAACCGCTATAGTAATTAAGGGATTAACACATCCTCTCCCGCTAACCACCCACCCTACCTAAGGAGCCCACCCTCCACCTCCGCTACCCTTAATTGGCACAGTTTTAAAGCATGCCCATATAATATGGGCATGATTTAACACTATTGTTGTCAATGGTCAACCTAAAAAACAATCACCAAATAAACATCAATAAACAAAATCCCTCCTTGAAAACGCTTGCACAACTCACCGCTAGGATTCCCTGCTTCCGCACAAACAAGAAAGGTAAATGGGGCATAGGGATGTGAGGTGTCCCTGAACTTGTCAAGGGGTCCCCAGGTTAAGGGGGATACCCAGGTAATGCCCAGATCACTCAGAACCTGTATAGGGGTTCTGGTGTACTCCTACCATACATAAGGGGTTAAGTGATACCAGAATTTATTTGCAATGTATTTTTGTGGCAACGGAGGACAGAGGGACTTTGCTGGCAAATGGACAAATAACGGGGCCTGTATCTCGGGAGGCAGGGGGTCCCCGGACCCAAAACCAACACGGTTCAGCTCCAGAGACCCCCTGCACATCTACACTATGACTACACATTTTATTAAAACATTTATGTTATTTGCTGATATTTGCGCAGAGATAGTGGCGGATCTCTCTGCCGCAGGCTGATCTCAGCAGGGAGCCATTCTCGCCAGGCAGACTGTCTCGCCACCGGCAACTAGCCATGTTTGGAAATGTTGCTCTCACAGGTATTCACCATGGATTCGGGCATTCCTACATACTGTCCCGGCCAGCTTTATTCTCAAGCTTGCCAGGCGCATAGCGGGCTAAGCGGCGGCCGCTTCAATAGATAAGCGCTAGTGGCGCGGGAAAACCAGCCGAAAACGGACGAAGATAGCCGCGCCGCCCGTAGCTGTTTTTAAACTGCGGCAGCAGCCGCAGTGGAATAAAGCTGGCCGGGACAGTACTGCGAGGGCAACACGCAAAAAACATGACGAGTTAAAACCCCGCCGAAAGCACTTTTTTGCCGCTTAGTGCATGACCCCCATTAAGGTTACGACGGCAGAGCACAATCCATGAGGATATAGCCAGGAGGAAATCTGAGACTAGGGACTCGATTACAGGAGTGAGGCTAGGCTGAAAAGATATATCTGTGTATCCTCTGCATATAGATGATATCTGAGGCCAAAGGAGTTGATGAGGTCTCCAAGTGATTGTGCGTAGACAGAGAAAGAGAGGTCCCAGAACAGAGCCCTGAGATACACCAACACACAGATCAACAGGATACAAAGACATGCTAGAAATAGAGACAGAGAATGTGCGATGGGAGAGGTCTGATGAGAACCAGGATAGAGATTTGTTTCAGATTCCAATAGAGTTTAGAATATGAAGGAGAAGAGAGTGATCAACAGTATCAAAGGCAGCAGAGAGATTGAGAAGGATCAGTAGGGTAACGTTTGTTTGGAATATTCATATGAGCATCATTGACTCAAGCCACAAAATCGTCTGGTTCTCTGACTGGGGCTTCTCCTTACATACCTTCCATTGAGCTATGTTCAGCATGGACGAAGGAGGAGCGACCAATCAGAGCGTGGGAATGCCTCCCCGCCAGTCAATAGAAACAGGGGCTCATCTCTGGGCTGACGTCAGAGGAGGGGGCGTGTCAAACCGGTTCGTGATGCCCTATGGGAGGGACATATGAATTTACCAATGGGAAACATGCCTACATTCTGCCACTTCCCATGGTCAACCCATTGCCACCTACTGGGCAGGCTCCACTAAGTCTGGCAGACCAGAGGGTCCTCCCCGCAAGGGGTCTCTGTTGTCCGGACTCAGTACTACGCCCTGCCCCAGCCACTTAGCACCCCGACACCTCTCAACAGCCCGCATCCTCTTTGAACTACAGACTATGCAGACTTGCTGGCCCTTAAGCAGATGCCCCGGCGGGCTGTATAGAGCCTTGTAATAAAAGTATCAAACGCATAAAACATATTTTGAAACATGGGGGACCTTGGGGAGACTCAAAACTAAACAAGATATGGGACTGAGATATTGGGGCTCGAAAACCAGGAGTCTGAGGGATACGGTGTAATTCCACCCGCGTAACAGCAGATCATGCCTGCTTGCCGGGTAGAATTAACGTACTACCGGTAGCTCCGGTCTCCGAACTCCTGCAACCAAAATAATTGCAATTTTATCCAAATATCCCACCTAAAACTGACACCCTTGAAATCTCACAGTACTAGGGAAAAGGAAACATGAAAACAGAAAAAAAGCAGTGGTCACTTTATTATGTATTATCCCTGGTCCCTGGCTTATGGAGCTACCAGGGACACCACAGTTCCAGGGTTAACCAGAGGACTTAACCTTTATTGTATAGCCTGGTTACCCCCTCTATCACAGGAACATTACAAATGGCAGGAGGGCGGCAGTTACATAGTACACAGGGCACACAGAATATAGCGAGCACATCCCCAGGGCCACACACTTCCCATGGAAGAAAGGGAGATTTCTACCTCAAACTATAACAACAAATGGCTCAGGCCGGGCCGCAGGCTGGGGGATTAACCCTTTCCTGTCACAGTCAGGGACTTTGGCTTTTATTATTATTATTTGCCAGGTGCTCTATAAAGTTATTAAAATAACAGCGTCTCCTCATATCACCCGATCCTGCTGGGAGTATTAATGTCATCTATCACATTTGAATCTTTCCAAATGAAATGTTCTCATCATCAAAGTTATTTGGAAATGCAAATGAAAGTCACAGAGCTGCCACCTCCGGGTAACATTATACTGGTGCTGGCTGAGGCCTTCAACTGGGCTTGGAAATGGATAAAACTGGGTTTGGAAATGGATTAAACTGGGTTTGAAAATGGATTAAACTGGATTTGGAAGTGGATAAGGGAAAATTACCCCCAGCATGCATTAAAAAATACTTAGAATGTTTATATTGTTGGGAAATCCTCCTTTGACACCATATTATACACAATTAATCAAGAAACAACCAAAACAGTATTTCCTATGAGGAAAATGGCGCCCAGCATTGTGTATTCTCCCCAGGGCCGCCAACAGCGGGGACAGAGGGTACTGGCGTATGGGGGTTTGGGGTATTTTTTTATATGTATTGGGGGGGTTGGGGTATTTTTTATATGTATTGGGGTGGTTGGGGTATTTTTTATATGTATTGGGGGGGTTGGGGTATTTTTTTGATGTGTGTGTGTGTGTATATATATAAAACAAACAGAAAGTGATGAACAGCGCCTCTATTAGCAAACACCTGTATCCTTGCAAAACAGATCCCACGCTGTAGAACGATGTACCCAGCACAGATGTCTAACAATGTATAGTATAGTGGCAGGATACTAAGTATATTGCAAGTTACAAAAAATCAAAAATATATAAAAAATTGAAAAATTGAAAAAATATATAAAAAAAAAAAGTAGGTTGGCAACAAAAACAATATAAAAGAAAAATATAACTATAAAAATTGTGTAAGTCTCTTATTCAATGTTGACAATAAGAATATAGAATGTCCATATAAATCCTTAAAAAATGAAATTGCAGTCCTGGGCAGCTTAAATCTTGGGCTCTCGAACCTCCCAACGATACCTAAGAGAAAAAAAGAAAAGAAAAAGCGCCTGATACTTGTGTAAAATCAGATAATAAAGGGTTTTAATTTGCCATGAACAGACGATTGCCAACTCACACTTGGTCAAATAAAATCAAGCAATTTATGGGACAAGCCCATGCACCACGCCGACGACCAGATATCACAGCTGTCCTCCGTCTGCATACAGATACTGCCGCTGTAAATCAGCTCTGCTGTGGGATGTGCTGCCAGTAGAACCTTTTTCTTTCACCTCAGTTGGAATAGTAGGTACTTCTGGCTGCATTCAATCTTCCACCGATCGTATTGCAGGATACTCCTGAACTGACGTCTCTGCTCTGGAGCCTGCGCTGTTCAGCCACCGTAGTTCCTGTACCACGTGACCCTACGCGTTTCATCCGTCTCAGCGGATTTCATCAGGGGATAAACACTGACTGAGCTGACTGACTATTTAAAAAGGTCCAATCCAATAAAATATGTAAATATCAGTCAACTCAAGTCAATTATATTTATATGGAGATCATCTGTGCTAGGTAATTGGCCAAATGGCAGAACTCAAAAAAGGACATATATATATAATTGAATGATAAATGTATACATAAATTTTGTAGATAGCAAATTTTGACATAATATTTAAAAATGCAATAAAATTGAACAAATAATATAAACAACATGTAGTAACAAAATCACGAGTTCTAACTATAAATTAAAGTTTGTTGATATGACTCAAAAATCAAACAGTCAATTAAGTCAATCAATTAATAAAATCATACCAAATTATATAAAATTGATTAGCATTGAATGTATTATTAAAGTTTTGATTATCATATATAAAAATTGACAATGGAAGGGATGAATCATGATGGTTAGTAATCTATATTTCATACCTAGATCAAAAAATGATAAATAAAGGAGGAATTCATTAGTAGAAATGTATAGAATATATATATATATTATTTGAATGAATCAGTCATAAACTGCAGACGATCATGATAATGGAGAAAGAATCCAATCGGCACAGTTTGAGCATAATAGATCTATAATGTTAAATATAAATACAGAGAGAATTATATAAAGATGGATAAGTGGGTGTAACCGGTGTAAGTTTCCATTATAAACACCCCAAATCGAGAGAGAAAAAGGAAGAAGGAGAGAACGAGCAAATCAACATAAGATGTAAAACTGGAGCTATAATATCAAGAAGCCAGCAATCAGATGTGAATGGCCAATTTGTTACTATACGTGTTAATACCATAGTGAAAAGAATAAATTATATTTGTGTAAGGATTAGTAATATTATTTATTGAATGAATAAACTATAAATATAAGTTCTAGGGCTAGTTTAATAGCTACAAATATAAATGTACCTACAAATTTATCAATAGTATAAGTGATAATTAATGAATGAATTTATAAATTTACCAAATGGTGTGCAAATGTGAACCTGACAAAGGGTACTATTCAAAATACACCAACCGGGAGAAACAGAGGGAACATATTGCACATGTTCAACCCAGACCTCTGTAAACACCCTAAACTGGCATAATCTGAAAATTGCCTATACAATAGTGCTTGTGTCGATGCAATCATTAAGACCACCAGGACTTAAAGTATCTAACATGTATATCCAATATGTCTCACATGAATTTAGTCTCTTAAGCCTATCTCCACTTAACAACGTGGATGGTATCAGTTCTAACCCCATCACCATAAGAGAAGATGGATCTTTGTTATGTGTTTCCAAATAGTGCTTTGATAGATTATGGGTCGTGATACCATCAATAATATTGCGTCAATGTTCTAAAAAATGCGTGCTTGGAGTACGTGTAGTTCTACCCACATATTGGTAGCCACATGGGCATATAATCATATATATGACAAATGTGGATAGACAATTGATTTGACTTTTTACTGTATGGGTAGATTTGTTATGATGTGATATAACATGATCCTGTTTGTTTATATATTTACAAGTTAAACATCTACTCCGTCCACATGATGAATTACGACTTTTTTGTGTCCCTTTTATTTGAGGTACCGAATTTGGTTTCAAACGGCTAGGTGCCAATAAAGTTTTTATACTACTAGCTTTCCTATAAATAATAGGAATTTTAGGTGGTAATTTTAGACCAATAATGGGATCCCTTCGCATGATGTTATATATATATATTGTGACATAGTCCAAAGATGTTAGGCAGCTTTCTGCCCCGTTTTAGGTCAGAAAGTGCAGGAATAGTTAAAAATGATCCGTTCCACAGCTTCCCATTAACTCAGACTGCTGGATGGAAAATCCAGACCACAGATTACAATGGCTCTAGTTCTCCCTCACCTGCTCTTCTAATCACATGCACAGGTATTTAGAGCAGAGAGGTTTTGCATTTCACTCTCTCTCCTTAGAGCCTGGGGGCTGGGGGTGTCGCTGCTCCCCTGCATCCAGTATCGGGGTTGACGGCCCCTCCACGTATCACAGTACCAGAGGATTTGCCTGGACACCACGAACAGATAAGACAAAACAAATGATTACTGCTGTTGCTAAAAGACTGTGCTGTATCTTGTGACCCTAAATGAGAGAGCATTGTTTTAAGCTGGGGAACCAGTTTAGTTGTCCAGCAGCTGTTAGAGAGACTGATTCTGATGTGTAGTTAGATCCCTGAAAGGGATAGGATTTTGCTTATATGATTTTGGTTTTATTTCTTGAAATAACAGTGTGGGAAATATTGTAACACTGAAATATGTGAACTGCTGAAGTAAAGTATCTGAGTACCTCTAACCTTCACATGTTAAAGCTGCAGTACCTTACTTGGATGAAAATAAAGCAGGCAGAAGCCTGAGTTAAGCAGCATAATACTTTGCATGATCCTGTTTGTTGTATAATTAACCCTAGAAGACTGTGTCGGGAAGAACCCAGACAGACGTCAGCACTACAAAAGGGGGGCGTTTGTCACATATGGTGGAGAATGCGGGCAGACACTAAAAAGTCTGTGGGTTTGCAAATAAATGCGGGGGTTTAAAATGGCCGCCGAGCTGAACTAAAGTACAGATGCTATGAGTGAAGTCTGTCCCACTGTGTATATCAGTTGTGCTTCTAGCATACACAGAGAAGGTGCGAAGTGTGGATGCAATAGCACCCTGAACCCAAACAGAAAACCAAAATATTTTGCTGAAAAAGAAGAAAAAAAAAAATTGCATCTAGCAAGTGCTGTTTGTAAAGCTAATGCCTTTTGCTGAAGTGAGTGAATTTGCAGCTAGCAAGTGCTGTATGCAAGTTGCTGAAGTGAGTGAAATTGCAGCTAGCAAATTGTCCCTGCCGGGTTTCTAAAATGGCCGACGTGAAATGTTTGTTTTGTAATGTACATAATCATGAAAAACAGTGTCCCTTCAGGCCATACGATGATGATGATGACGACTCGTATGTGGCCCCTGGAGGAGAGCCGTACCCACAGATGAATTTAGTATGCTGGGCCTGTCATAAAGTAGGTCACATGGAAGATGTGTGCCCCAAAATTTTCAAAGACAAACAGCTGCAAAAGCAAGCAACGCCCTGTGAGTGCAAGCAAGATGTGGAAGCTGATACCAGTGAGCGTGTGCCCAGTACCACTGATATCTCTGGAGCTAATAAAGCAAAAAGAAAGAAGAAGAAAAAGAAAACTGTTCCTCAAGTCACAGGGGAAGTGACCGAGCCACTTGAACCTGCGCTGTCAGGACATGCGTCAGAAAGGCACCGAGATGTGCTGCAGCCCGGAGGGACCGGCAGAATTGTCACGGGAACAGTGG